>NW_019029078.1:0-40226 GCF_002105155.1 Lobosporangium transversale
CGAGAGGCCTCGAGACGCCGTCGCTGGGCCGGTCTCAAACTTTCAGACGCGGGCATGTCATCAGCTGCCCGCTTGGTGTTATGCTTAGCAGCTGCTGCTAGGCCAGTGTACGCAACCGTCTGAAATGGACGCGAAGTGATCCGGGGATTTGCTGTAGATGTGAGTGTCCCCGTGTTTGCCAAAGGCAATGGCCCGAAGTTGCCTGGAAGAGGCGTCATAGCTGTGGCGGAAGCAGGCCATGGAAAGAACTGACCTCGCTTCTCATGAGATCCGCCATTCTGATATTGCTGTAGCGGCAGCTGTTGTGTTTGTTGCTGGAGCATGCTTTGTTGCTGCTGTGGAGATAAATTGTGGTATTGTTGGTAAAAAGGCTCAATACCACTGGTCGATTGCTGGAGCGTCGCTGGTTGTTGCTGGTTAGGATGAGTGTCATAGTGGGAATGCTCATATTGTATCAAGTGTGGAGCTGATAGAGGAGCAACAAGGGGAGGGGAAGGAAGAGTGAGCGCTGTCGGAGGTAGTGGTGGTGGCAGTGATGATGCTGAAGGCGACGGTGATGACGATAACTGTGTTAGTGGTGGTAGCAGGAAAGGTTGAAGATGAGAGGAAGGGTGCATAACTGGTAGAAGTTGTTGAGGGTGAAACTGATTATGAAGGAAAGCGGTCTGAAGCCACAGTTGATTTTCTTGAACCTGACGTTCTAAATTTTCCTGGGCACAATCCTGGGGGATTGTCATCAGCATGGTGCTCTCTGGCTCGAAATTATGGCTGCTGTGGTTATCGCCAGGGGTCAATAGATGATAAGGGTCGATGGCAGAGAGGGATATGGGCCCGAAATCAGCGCAGACTAGAGGCTCGGAGCCTGGTCTGCTTGGTTTGAGTGTATAATCTATTGGTTCAATAGAGAGTTGTGGTGATGGTGCTATTGGCGGCGTAGGAGAGGCGGCATCTGTTGTAGAGGGTGGTGTCAACGATGACGACGAGGGTAATGATGATGGGTTCAGGAGAGGGGAGCTGGTTAGCAATGCCGAGCTGCATGTCGTGGACTTGGCTGTGGTACTGGAGCTGCAGTGGTGCTCACGGCCTTCAAGATTCTTATTCTGGTCGGCTGGCTGCATCGGCAACGAGGCGAGGACACGGAGCAATTCGGGGCAAATGGATATGAGAGCGAGGACGTCCGGGAAGAGAGTGGACGTTCTGCAGGGTCTGTTAGCTTTGATTGGGCTGAAATTGACAAACATGCACTTTTCATCCAGACAAAACACGCACGCACGTTCACAAACAAACAAAACATTTGTTCAAACTCACATTTAAATAACTACTTTATAAATGTATGAATTGTTCAGCTCTTTGTCTGTATTGAGAAGCTGCTGTCGCTACGCTCGAGGAAAGCAGCGTTACTCGAAGCAGAAGAACGGGGTGGACAGAAGGATGGAGGGAAGTGAATAAAATTAACAAACTAAAAGAGAAAGTGAATAGTGAATGAGCAATGCAGTGGATGAGTGCTTTGGTGTCGTTTTTTTTTATCTTACATATATATCTCCCAGTCTTTCCGAGAGATGAAGAGAAGCATGAAGAGGGCAAAAGAGACAAAGATAATGAAAAGAGAAAAGGAAAAAAAAAAAAAAAAAAAAAAAGAGACAATTGATTTAAATATGTTGCGCAGTGAGGGAAGGATGCAAAAATGCATTGCATTTGGAAATAAGTGTAATAGCTCACTCCTGGATCATTTCACGCGTCATGCCCTTTTTAAAAATCTATCTCCTGAAAAACTGTTGTTTCTTCAAGACTGTCGATCACACCTCTGCCGAAAAACTAGTATAAAATAAGAAAAAAATGCAAGCAGACAGAGATACAAAAGATTTTGGCAAATATGCAAACTCAAAATTCATCATTATTACTGCTCATAGTCATCCAACGAACTTTTCAGAACAGGGTCTGTAAATTAAAAAAGAATAAAAAAGAATTAAAAAAGAATTAAAAAGAATTAAAAAAAAATTAAAAAAGAATTAAAAAGAATTAAAAAAGAATTAAAAAGAATTAAAAAAATTAAAAAAGCGTCTACCGGTCATGCCGCTATTTTGGCAACCTTATTTTTCTCAAATAGATTAATTTTTTTTTTCTTTTTTGTTATAGTTGATTTATTACGTCAACGTGTGTGTATTAATTCAACACCTCCACCAGAGGTCTACCGCTAATCGAATAAAGCAAAAACGAATACTTTTTTACAAAGTACAACAAAAATAAGTTAACCGAGAAAAATATAAACCACAGGCATGGTTGTCAAATAGATTAATCCCTTAATTTAATTTATTTTGCCTATGTGACATGGTCCTTATTTTGAAACTTTAAATCACCATGCAAAAAAAGTCGATTTAAAAAGTAAACGAGTACTGGTCAAGTCAAAATCCCTCATCTGGAAGGTATTCTACGCCGCTTTTTAGAGCTCTTTGGTGGCCAAGACGCGGCAATCAAAGCCATTCGCAATAATGTGGAGGATCAATAGCAAGTGGTCTTCGGCCCTGATGCTAACCTCGAGGAGGTCATCTCCTGTGCCCAAGACTCGCAACCCATGGCATGATTCAAGCCCAATAGTGACATTGAGAAAGGAGTTTCGAAGGCAGAAGTCGCAAATGCGGCCAATGCTGAGACCGCAAGCAATATAAAGGTACCAGAATACTATTTGTACCCTGATATACCTTACCACGACACCCGGGACAAGCGTGGTAGGAGACGGATATTTTGTTCAGCCAAAGAGCGCGGACGGTACTGTCTTCGGCTGCTACTTATGCATACCAAAGGAGTAAAGAGTTTGCTAAGCTCCGCATAGTGACTGAAGTCAATCAGACCTTTGATACATTCCACTCAGCTGCTCTTGCTCACGGCTTGCTCGAGATGATGAATAATCGAGTCGCTGCTTAGAAAAAGCATCCACATGTCAGTCACTGAGGATGCTGCGGCACCTGTTTGCTATTATGGTGATCAACTGCAGCCCCTCTGATCCACTGGTTTTGTAAGCTCACTTTGCAAGTAATCTGTCAGAAGATTTCTTTCATACATGCAGAGGGCTCCAGGGAGAGGCAACTGCTACTGCGGAGCGTATCGCAGAGGAACAAGCTAATAGCTTGGTACTTTACGACCTAAATGAAGTGTTGAAGGAGCTTGGACCCTGCCTGGCCAGCTTTCCAGAGATACCTCAAGGAATTGGAGATACCCTACAGAAGGAAGATCGGGTTGATGACACGCAGAGGCAATGGGGATTTGAACAAGGGGCGCTGAATAACGTGGTGCCTTCAAGCCCCTGAAGCAGCAGTCACGGCTCCATTACTCTGTGGAATACCTGAACAAGTTCAATCCACCAGGCTTGCCTCCGTTCAAACTGAAGTTGAAAGTCGATCAATCTGTCATCCTTCTTTGCAACTTGAGCCCAAGGCGTGGACTATGTAATAGCATCCGCATGATTGTGCGTGCGTTAGGCACAAGAATGATCCAGACTGAGATTATCAATGGGAAGTATCAAGGAGAGCGTGTTTTCCTCCTTACCTTGCTTGTGTCCGGTAAAGAAAAATAAGGTTGCCAAAATAGCGGCATGACCGGTAGACGCTTTTTTAATTTTTTTAATTCTTTTTAATTCTTTTTTAATTCTTTTTAATTCTTTTTTAATTTTTTTTTAATTCTTTTTAATTCTTTTTTAATTCTTTTTTATTCTTTTTTAATTTACAGACCCTGTTCTGAAAAGTTCGTTGGATGACTATGAGCAGTAATAATGATGAATTTTGAGTTTGCATATTTGCCAAAATCTTTTGTATCTCTGTCTGCTTGCATTTTTTTCTTATTTTATACTAGTTTTTCGGCAGAGGTGTGATCGACAGTCTTGAAGAAACAACAGTTTTTCAGGAGATAGATTTTTAAAAAGGGCATGACGCGTGAAATGATCCAGGAGTGAGCTATTACACTTATTTCCAAATGCAATGCATTTTTGCATCCTTCCCTCACTGCGCAACATATTTAAATCAATTGTCTCTTTTTTTTTTTTTTTTTTTTTTCCTTTTCTCTTTTCATTATCTTTGTCTCTTTTGCCCTCTTCATGCTTCTCTTCATCTCTCGGAAAGACTGGGAGATATATATGTAAGATAAAAAAAAACGACACCAAAGCACTCATCCACTGCATTGCTCATTCACTATTCACTTTCTCTTTTAGTTTGTTAATTTTATTCACTTCCCTCCATCCTTCTGTCCACCCCGTTCTTCTGCTTCGAGTAACGCTGCTTTCCTCGAGCGTAGCGACAGCAGCTTCTCAATACAGACAAAGAGCTGAACAATTCATACATTTATAAAGTAGTTATTTAAATGTGAGTTTGAACAAATGTTTTGTTTGTTTGTGAACGTGCGTGCGTGTTTTGTCTGGATGAAAAGTGCATGTTTGTCAATTTCAGCCCAATCAAAGCTAACAGACCCTGCAGAACGTCCACTCTCTTCCCGGACGTCCTCGCTCTCATATCCATTTGCCCCGAATTGCTCCGTGTCCTCGCCTCGTTGCCGATGCAGCCAGCCGACCAGAATAAGAATCTTGAAGGCCGTGAGCACCACTGCAGCTCCAGTACCACAGCCAAGTCCACGACATGCAGCTCGGCATTGCTAACCAGCTCCCCTCTCCTGAACCCATCATCATTACCCTCGTCGTCATCGTTGACACCACCCTCTACAACAGATGCCGCCTCTCCTACGCCGCCAATAGCACCATCACCACAACTCTCTATTGAACCAATAGATTATACACTCAAACCAAGCAGACCAGGCTCCGAGCCTCTAGTCTGCGCTGATTTCGGGCCCATATCCCTCTCTGCCATCGACCCTTATCATCTATTGACCCCTGGCGATAACCACAGCAGCCATAATTTCGAGCCAGAGAGCACCATGCTGATGACAATCCCCCAGGATTGTGCCCAGGAAAATTTAGAACGTCAGGTTCAAGAAAATCAACTGTGGCTTCAGACCGCTTTCCTTCATAATCAGTTTCACCCTCAACAACTTCTACCAGTTATGCACCCTTCCTCTCATCTTCAACCTTTCCTGCTACCACCACTAACACAGTTATCGTCATCACCGTCGCCTTCAGCATCATCACTGCCACCACCACTACCTCCGACAGCGCTCACTCTTCCTTCCCCTCCCCTTGTTGCTCCTCTATCAGCTCCACACTTGATACAATATGAGCATTCCCACTATGACACTCATCCTAACCAGCAACAACCAGCGACGCTCCAGCAATCGACCAGTGGTATTGAGCCTTTTTACCAACAATACCACAATTTATCTCCACAGCAGCAACAAAGCATGCTCCAGCAACAAACACAACAGCTGCCGCTACAGCAATATCAGAATGGCGGATCTCATGAGAAGCGAGGTCAGTTCTTTCCATGGCCTGCTTCCGCCACAGCTATGACGCCTCTTCCAGGCAACTTCGGGCCATTGCCTTTGGCAAACACGGGGACACTCACATCTACAGCAAATCCCCGGATCACTTCGCGTCCATTTCAGACGGTTGCGTACACTGGCCTAGCAGCAGCTGCTAAGCATAACACCAAGCGGGCAGCTGATGACATGCCCGCGTCTGAAAGTTTGAGACCGGCCCAGCGACGGCGTCTCGAGGCCTCTCGAGGCCTAAGCATCTCCTCCGAGGCCACGGTGGTAGCGCTACCAACAGTAGCAATGAGAGCGGCATCACAACCAACGACTGAGTCCAGTCCGCGGTCCACACAGCCTTCGATGCCCCGCTCCCCCACAGCTACCCATAGCTCCAAAGTGCTCTCGGCCATGCCACCGCAGGGCCCTAGGACAACTACTGGCACCGAAAGCGTTCGATCCACAAAGTGTCCACATTGCGACAAGGAGTTTCAGTCCAAAGGGCTCCTGCGTTCGCATATGGTAAGCCATTCGGCGGAGAGGCCGTTTGTCTGTTGGGACTGTGCAGGCAAGAGTTACAAGAGGAACCATGACCTGCTTAGGCATCGGAGAGAGAAGCATAACGTGGATAGAGTCTCCGCTATCCACAGTATATAGCCTTAAGCCTATAAAAGGCTTGTAATAGTAATTTAATAAAGATCCTCTTCTTATATACCAAAATGATACGCAGAGTGAAAGAAAAGAAGAAACACCTCATTAACTAATGAAAGGAGAAAATAAAGGGCAGCTCTCTCTCCATTGCAAATCTCGACACCAAAAAAATATGTTTACTCATGAAAATTTGGCCTCTACTTCTGCTACTCATTACGTATTATGCAAGTTCTGACGCTGTTGATGTGCTCTTTGGGTACGGTACACCGCACACACTATTAAAGGTCATGTCTACAATGTGTATATATTGTGGGCCTGAACTCTTAGCATACTAATTTACTACTTTAAATCTTTTTCTATCAGATTCTTTACTTTCATAGACTTTACCTTTACTTTCACTTTTCATTGAGAGAAAAAAATAAAAATAAAAAAGATATATTCCACACGCTCATCTGTCAGACATTCACCGCCTGCCAAGTACTCTCGCACATCAAGTGTGCAACGGGTCATCAAAGTACGACGAACCCGGCGAGCCGTGAGGTCTGAAGAGAAGTTGCAAGAAGAACGGGCGGAGGAGGAAACTGAAAAGGAGGAGGAATATAACTGGGCTTATAGCCCTATCGACTCTACCCTACTTGGGCGGAAGAGAGGAAAAAGGGGGGGAAGAAAGGCTTAAAAATGCAACCAAACTTGAATGTAGTGCTTGCTTGACCCAGGTTGCGCTTCTCAGCAAGAGTGTATTTGTCCTATTCCAAGGACAGCCAAGCTCAGGTCCTTGATTGAACGGCACTCACTGCACCAAGTTCCCCCTCTCATCGACTGAAATCGTGGTTTCGATGCCTGGCGACAGTAATAAGGTGTCCCAGTGAAACATCATAACAGAAAGTAGAGTCGGTGGTTTGAAAGAAATCAGTGAGGCCCATACGGCTTACGACAACCTCCATTATGTCCTCTTGCATCCAGAAGGCGAGGAGGGCTGGACATCTAAAAAGTATAGAAAACAGCCTAGGCCCGGTCAAACCTCTACAAGGCCTCATGGTGACAGCGGAGACGAAGGTAGCAATGACGGCCAGCAGGAGGTGGATGTGAGTGGGGGCGATGGTCAATCTATGAAAAGTCTAAAATACGTCAACCCGAGAGAGTTTTACACGTACAGGTTGCAGATTCGTCCTATGAGTTCAACAGACCAGCGATCTCTCATCTGAATGAATACGTGCTTGATTCACCAGTACACTGCCGACCAATATGGAGCTATACAAGCGGAATATGATCTACAAGGCTTTTCAGACAGTCATCGCTCTCATTCACTGCCGCGTCTTTCTGATATTCTTCCTTATGTTTATAATGTATCTACTTTGTTGTGTAGTTCACAACTATATATTACTCTACCTGGTTTTACTTTATTGATATATTTTGATGCAGTGTCGATTTTGTCAAAAAGCGACAGGGGTCAATAAAAAATTTATGCAAAGGCACAGCTTCTTTCACTTGGTCACGGTATCTTATGATTTTGAATTGATTGAATAGACTTCGACGAACATTGTCCATTCATTGAATTGAGTCGGTTGTATTTCGCAAGCAAACTCATTGGCTGTCAATATATTCGAGGCTATTCAAAAAATATAAAGTATCGTGACCAAATGAAACGGGCTATATAATGTGTATTAGTTGAAAAAAAGTTGTCAGCATTACAACGATATTAAAGTCGCGAAAGTTGCCAAACACTGTAACAATAATAATTTAATATTCTTTTGCTCATTCAAAGGACCCAATAGGACTACATAGCGTCCCGACAGGATATCCGTAGTATTCCTGTATGATTTCTCTATATAACTAACGTGCTTGGAGTGATAGGCGCACGTTGGCGATCCAACATTTTTATACATGATGTCGACATAGTTGTTATTGCCAAGATAACAAGCGCCATCATTTGTATCCTTATAAAATAGAGGCAAAATGGCTCTCATTTGAAAGCATATGGAAACCAATCCTCGATCCCAGCTTGAAATCCCATAAAGTCAGGTGTGATTCAGAACTGTATGAAAATGTTCTCATCAGTGTGAGAGTCGATGTCAGTGCGAATAGCCTGGAGCCTACCTCGCATAGAAAATAAAACATTGATCCTATACTTGCGTAGTTACTAAATATGTTCTTCAATGAATACGCAATATCCCTCAAGACATTATTGTTTGTTCAAGAAAGCAGTGTATACTTCACTCTCTTTTTTTTTCGATAGTTAATCAGCAAGTATCTTTTCCCACTTTATTCTTTATCCTAAATGGCTTCCTACTTCTTGTTTCCCTTCACTTTCGAGGTTTGCATGAAATGACATGTGCAAAACTACATTCGCTGCACACACTGTATTTGAACCGGTAATCTCTGATCGATTGGCTTGTTTCAATCAACTCTGTCAATGGTACTCCTTCGCTCAGACATTCTGCCTCTAAATCTGCCTTTGTTGGTGGTTCTCGATAATGGTTCACTTGACTGGACGATGCACTCTTGGCCTTGGATGCTGTCGATGGCATTCCTACACTCTTGGTCGCCTCATGTGCAGCCAAAGGGTAGGATTGCTTGTCTATAGCTCCACGTTGCACCAAAAGCTTCCTGTTGACTTCACTCAACCCATCTACATCTTGGATACGAGCGTTATTTGCATTAAGGACCGTTTGCTTGGTGCTCCACTTTAGGTGATATTGATATTCTTCATCCCTCTTCACAATCTGCCACATCCGAATAGAACCATTCTCGGAGCCTGTAACCAGATAGTGGCCCTCTTTGGAGGCATTCCATACAAGCGTATTAGCATAACCGCCTTCAAATAGGATTACAACCAAACACTGGCCTGATTTTGGATCCCACACTCGTACTGTCATGTCCCAGCTGCCTGAGGCAATATACCTTCCATCGGGCGAATAAGCCACCGCAGCGACCAACCTGGTATGTCCTTCAAACACACATAATACTGACCCTGTTTCCATATCTACCACACTAACCAGCCCTGCAAAATCTCCAACAACCATCTGCTGACGACATGGTGAAGATGCTACACATTTTGGAATATTGCCAACCTGTGTTTCGTAACAGAACTCGCCCGTTTCTGCAGACCGTACCTGCAAGCTCTTGTGTTCACGGTGGCGCTTGAACACCATCTTTTGACTGTCATGCATGTAGACAATATCAGAAACATTACTTCCTACAACACTCACATCGTACTGGAGATCGCCTGCTTGAGCTCTCCAGACTTTGATATTACCGCTTTCAGCATAAGAAGCAATCTGGTGGCCATTGGGCGAGAATACCACACGCTTCATCTCTACTTTGTGGCCATATAGTGTGCGGACGAGCTCTCCTGTTTGTGTGCTCCATATAGTTATATTCCCAGATTTATGGCCACAGGCAACTGGGTGGCCAATGGGTGAGAAATCAAAGACGTAGATGTCATCAGCACCTTCACCATGTAACTTTAAAGTGTGAACAACTTGACCTGTCCGAACATCCCAAAGGTAGACGCATGGAGCTTTGTGGCAAGTAGCAAGCAACCGGCCATCAGGTGAGTACTTGATATCTTTTATATATTCATCGAGGCATTGTAAAATGTGGATGGACTGCCCTGTTCTTGCATCCCATATATGCATTGTTTTACCACCGCCCGTTGAAGCTATTTGCTGTCCATCCGGCGAGCTCTTGATGTTACGTATCCCCGCTGGGTGGTTATGTAAGGCATGGCTGAATTGTTGTGGTCGGGTATCCCAAAGACGTATCGTTTTGTCTCTACTGAAGGACGCAATCTGGTGCTTGTTTGGTGAATATGCCAAGCAGTTTATCCTCCCAGAGTGACCGTAGAAGGTATTCATGAGTTGTCCTGATCTCGCGTCCCAAAGCCATATTGCGCTCTTCCCGTCGCAAACGGCTATCGCTTCTCCGTTTGGTGAATACTTTAAATCAGTGATAAAATAATATATTTCTCCAAAAGTTGGAATAGCTTTGCCTGTTTGCATGCCCCACTGGTATATCTTTTCATCGGTGAACGAGGCAGCGAACTTCCCACTAGGTGAATACCGTACGCCTTTGACATATTGATCATGTTCCAAATTAAACTTCTTTTGACCAGATCCAACATTCCACACATGCAGCCAACGATCTTCGTAACAACGAGTTATGACTTCTTGTCCATTAGGTGAATACTCAATTTCCTCAATCCTAGAGCCATGGTCCATGAACACTATCGACTGTTGCCCTGATGCCGCATCCCACAGCCGCAATATCTTGTCTTCACCGCCAGTTGCAACCTGCTTTCCATCAGGTGAATATGCCACACTCCTCACAGCACCAGTATGGCCTTCTAACATATATTTGAGAATGCCCGTTTGGGTGTCCCACACTCGCACTGAGCCATCATCACAGGCTGAGGCAAGATCGTTTCCATTTGGCGAGTACGCTACACAATGAATAGACTTTGTATGGCCCACCAATCTATGAACCAATGCTCCTGAGCCTGCATCCCAAATTAAAACTGCAGTTCGACTATTGCCCCAAGAGGCAATACGCCTGCTGTCTGGTGAGTATAAAAGTCTATGGCCAGTTACATCGCCCTCCAAAACGGAAAGCTTCTCCCACCTTGATGTGTCATACACGATGATTGAATAGTTATGTCGTTCGCCTTCGGTAACTGCAGCGAGCGCCTTGCCATCAGGTGAATATGCCCCATCAATCACCCAATTACCTGCTTCGATAAGAGGCCATTCTCCAAACTGAACACCTGCCATCTTTGCCCCGTTCAGGTTTGCTTCACGAAGCCAACATTTCCGTAAGTTGACCTTCCTCAAATCTGCTCCTTGCAGCTGAGCATACTCAAAAATACCATGGCTGACATCGGCTCCTGGAATCTGAATGCCTCGCAGGTCTGCTCCAATGAATGACTCGCCTGCTCGGACCAAGATCGTCATCGCATTCGCTGCTGCTATCCGCCACTTGCTATCTCTCTTTGAAAGCTCTACATATCCATACAACTGCTGTTTGAACACTGACTCAAGATGGACACGATCCTCCAGGAACTGAAGGATAGATGGCTCATCTACAAAACTCCTCCATACTAGAGGCGATGTCTCATCAGCTTGGACCACATCCACTTCTTGCTCGCTCTCCTTGATGTCTATACCTTCAAAACTGAATACTGAACTAACACTCTGTCGACGAGAGAGCGATGTGGTTGCATTTACTTCTTTATCACTTGTAGAAATGCTCGTTGCTGCCTGCGGAGCAAATATCGCTCGCACCAGACTGTACTCTAGTATAGATCGATGGAGAAACCGATGCTGATTGCCTGTCCGAGTGAGTGGTGATGCCTCACGTAATAGATTTCTTCTGCTTTCTTTACTGAAATATGCTTCTTTCCATGTGCCTTTATCCTTGGATGGTGAGTACTCCACCACTGGGTTGCCATTCTGTTGCTTATAGATTGCTATAGCCAGCTCTGTGAGATACTTGATCCCATTCTGTGCAAACCCTTCATCTGTCAATACTCTGTACATCCTTCTATCTTCTGGTCTTAATGTCTCGCTTAGTCGCTTCTTGCCTCGTTCGAACCACTGCTCAACAAACTGGTCATACAATGTGACTCGTTTGATCTTGCTTTTGGTGACCTCTTGGCCTGGATCCACCATCCGTGGGAGTACTTCTAGTGTCATCGATAGCATGAATGGGTTCTTCACGAGTTCTTGTAAGCTAGGGATCATCTTGAGTGCGCCCTTATAGTCCTTCACACCCCACAGTAAGTCCATGGAATTGACATATTGTTCGATATAGTCTTCAATCTGTTCCTCAGAGAATGGCACAATCACTGCCTCTTGGAACAAAACACTATCTACTTGATGATTGCGATTCATAGGTTGAAATCGATCCCGATAGTCTGATCCAAGGTACTCACTGCGACAGCTGATCACCATCTGACACTTCCACTCTCCAGGTTTATTCAGTTGGTTGGTAACATACAGGTTGATGGTTTGCATACTTTCATCATATCCATCACAGATCAACACAAATGATCGATTCATCTTCAGTTCCTTAATCTCCGAGTCTGCAAAACCGTAATCTCGTAGCTGCTTTGCAACCATACCCTTCTCTGGATTGTCGATGGCTGGAAGATTGATAAACAGTGGGATTGGACCATGCCTCTTTCGGTATGTCCCCCAGAGTGTGCGCTCCAGAGTGCGGTTGAATGTGGATTTGCCTGCTCCTGAATCTCCTTGTACAAGCATCACTTTCTGGTCGCTGCCTAGGAACTCTTTCACTTTGTCCATCAACAAAAACCGCTCATCATTGCTTGCTTGAGGACTTGATTTGGCATATTGTCGAACATAGAACCTTTGGTTATTCCCAACATCCGCTCGCTGTCGTTTTAGTTGGCGTAGAGTATCCTCAACACCAGGGTTCTTCTGTACACGTTCAAGCAATTGTGAGGATTCAGATCGAGAGAGCGTAGCAACGGGGGTGAGCTGGATCAGTGGCCCTTGGAGAGAGAGCCTGTATAGCTCTTGTTTGTTGACACCTTCGTCCATCTCAAGATCATACAAAAGAGTGTTTGCAGCTGGAATAAAAGAGAACAAAGGAAGAGAAGAAGGCATGTATGGTGTATGTGGATTAATCACTACATATTGATTGCTGTCATTGCCATCAAAAGCATCCATAGAAGAAGAATGAGATACATACCTTGAGGACCATCTAGTGGCAACGAGGATAATTGCTTAAGAATATTTACGACCCATTGCTTAATGTGTACATGATTGCCCCACTCCTGATCATTCTTGTAGATCTCTCCTAGGAATGTGATGGCGTCTTGTCGAGTATCCATGCTCCACTTTGTATCAGCTGCTATCTGTCCCAGCCTTTGACATAGCCCCCATTGGAATGCTGCTTCATTTCGACAGGATACTTCACACATAAGAGTCTTGAACTTACTCAGTTTGCCTGTTTGGAGTAGTCTATCAGCTACTCGAAGTGCTGGATACCATCCTGACTTGCGACTGAAGCTCAGTCCTTCTTCCATACACTCTCTGAACAATGATCCGCTCTCATAGAGTGATGTTGCTCCTTTGTACACTTGAAGGCTCTTGTCCATGATATCTGTCACTGATGAAAGCCCTTTCTGGATGTTGCTTATCTCATCCACGAGAGCATTCAGATCAAGGTCCTTGACCGCACTCACTACTCCAAACACCCCTTGAAGTACTGATGATGTCCGTCGGAGCATGCCTTGCATTGCTGATTCATCATTTGGGATATACAATAGAGCTTGGAAAGCATAAGCTGCTTGATAGACTAGATGGGGATCTGAACTCTCTTTCAGTCCCTTAAGATATGCAGCAAGCGGCTCATAGAGTTGTTCTCGCTTGAGTCCTTTGACTTGAATGTTGATCATGGCATCGAGGATATGTGAGACTGTAGATGAGATGCGATAGAGATGATCCTTAGACTGGTTATGTGTGTTTTGCAAGCGAGAATTGAGAGTGCCAAGGATCTTGACAAGATCATCCGAGTCGAGATATCCAAGAGGAGCATGCTGCATCAAGTGAGCCAATCCTTCCAGCAATTGAGTCTCCAGCACAATGTTATGGCTGATGCCATTGATCAAAGCCGCAAGTAGTGCTCTGAACTGGGTTTGATCAAGAACTGGAGCCAGAGTCACAATCTCAGCTACAGCTTCGGTCTTCATCCCATCCTTGATGAACAGTTCAATCATATCCGACGCCAATTTACGCAATCGATCATGTTCATCCTGATTGCTTGATATGGCCTGTTGCCACTCTTTCTCGTGGTTATTAAGCTCATTTGTTTGGATAGGAGCAGTAGGAAACAGACTGAGACAATACGCGAGCTGGCAAATATCATCCAGATTCGCATCGACATCTGGCAAGCTGTACTTGATGACTGTTGGAGGTTCATCATGGTTGAATATGTCCTTTGATATAGTTGCAATGGTCTGTACTGGCATGTATCGCACTGTTTCCATCATGTTGCTCAACTTGCTACTACTGGATTCGCTGACTTGTTGGTTGGCGGCGATATTCCTATTGTTGCTGTCATTCCTGTTGCTCCCTTGGATGTATCCCCATTTCTCTGCTTTCTTGTCTCGCCTCTGTGCATCAGCTGAGTGACCCAATTGGTCAAATAAGCGAGCAAGTTGATAGTAGGCTGAGCCAATACCTTGGCGCAATACCATGTCTTCATTGGAACCTGAAGAGGTCAAAGAGGCTGAAGTCATTGTAGCGAAGGACTTTTTCCAAGGCTTCTGAATACGAGACAGTACAGAGTCAGCATCGAGGCATAGCTCTGTCACTAGGATGCTATCGTCGTCTATGGTGCGAGCACCCTGCATGTACAAGTCAAAGAGTCTCAGAGCCTGTGCAGGTGAGAGTGTACTTCGTGATGGAGAATTGGTACTGCCAAACATGGTCTATTGCTTTCGTTTTTGCTCGTAGATGGTATTCCTATCTATACCACTGAGAAAAATGGTTATCAAAAGATAGTTTGTTAGTAGCCAGTGTGAAAAAATATTTTCTTTCGCCATATTTGCCTGTCTCTTACATGCATGTATGCTTTAAAGATTCGAGAATCGAACTAACAAAAAAGAAATGCAATTGGAATTGTCTGATGTGCTGAAGGATGAAGGTTGAAGGATAAAAAGATGAAAGATGAAAGACAGATGGCGAAGGATGATGAAAGATTAAACGCATGCATCTCCTTGCCTTTGTGCAACTAAAATTGTTGCACATTTACTTCATTTCCTCAATGCGCGCTGTATAAGGGTCAATTGTTTTTGTGATTTCAGCTCGATTCCTTCCTCCTCTTTTTAATTCAGGGTTAAAGAAGAATGTCCTTTTGGTACATGAATGAAGTGAATGAAGAATAATTCGTGAGATCATGCTTGTGTTTCCGGCCTGCGCAGGAATGTTTACATGCATGGAAACATTGAATGCCTTGCACATGTGACAAGAGGGATCATCTCTTGGCACGGAGCAATGGTTGGTATACCTCACTACTTTATCGGTGCAACTCGAACTTCAGCTACTTATTGACGCCACCCTTGAAAACTGAATGGCCATTCTCATCCATCAACACCCAGCATTTGGAGAAAGTATAATTTAGGTGGTATTGCTGTTATCATTTGCATGAACATGCCTTTTATATGACCCACCTATACAGGGCAGCTCTCTTTTTTCTTTCTTCTTTTTTCTTTTTTATATTTTTTTTTTTTTTGGCACCATACCGGTGTAAAGACGTATGAATGTACGAAAAGCAAAACATTTGATACACGCGATACACCTTCACACCTCAATCTTAGCAAAGCGCTTGAAAATGTCAGCACCACGGACTCTTCGTAGCAAAAAAAAAAAAAAATTAGAAAGGTCGACAGTATGCTATGCTATTCGCTAGATCACCAGGGTATCAAATAGGCCAGTATTTATCATTACCGCTTGCCCTCAATGAAGCATTGCAGCAGCAGCTCCGGAACAAAGGAATGGTTCGTGGTACAGTCTCTTCGCAATACAGAGACATTTTATTTGCTCTTCTCCTCCATAGGGCCATTCAAAAGCAACGAGGCTCAATAAATAATCAACAACTACAAGATTATGTACTTGTTTTGATAAGTGCGCCTTATTGAATAAAGATTCAGCAAACAGATGTCTTGGCCATCATTTCAAGGTGTCTTCCTTGATTGGAGACAGCCAGGTTTGTAATGGTTAACACGATATGTACTCCATTGAAAATAAGAAAAGAGAGTTCAGTTTGCAAAGAAGCAGAGAAGTTATGGATAGCGTAGTCGAACGCTAGTGAAGGCTAAAGCCTATTGTTCGGCAAAGAGGAGACAATGGATGTCCCACCCGCAGCCCCCCTGGTTCCTTTGGTAGTAGATTGGAACATCCAAGAGGGCTCCACAGTGTATGCAGTAGTCAAAAAAAAAATCCTTTATTTCCAGTAGTAGCAATAAAAGAAAGGTAACACATCCATTGTCTCCTCCGAAGGACGAACAATTGGCACTTCTTTAGACCTATTCGCTTATTTTATCTCTCGGACTGTAAACGAGGCAAATCTACCCTTTACCTTTCATCAACTCATGGGCAGATCGGATCTAGTTCTCTGTGCTTTCTATTAGCAGAAATTAGCTGTCTATCGCATGCCAATTAAGATAAAAAATCAGTAAAATTAATCAACCAGCAAAAAAAAAAAATTAGGCTCTATCATCACCATCATCACCATGAACTATGTCCGCCATTGTCTACGGTACCATGTCCGTATGTGTGTGTCACCTTTCTTCATTGAAAATCCGACGAGAAATAAAGAAAAATAAACTAAATAAAAAGATCCCTCTGCCCTGCAACTCTGATCTACATCTTTCTTCTCGTCGCTCCTGGAACTCATCCGTTGCAGACTATTATCTATTCGTTCCAATGAGCGACAATTCTACCGACAACACTCATAATGCACTCCTTCATGAAATCAACACTCTTCGTCAGCAGGTGGCTGCCCTTACGCAGGCCAACCCTTCCTCCTCTTCCCCTTCCCCCATCACCATTGATCGCCCACAGGCCAAGATACTTGTCCTCTCTGATACCCTCAAAGCGGCTGTACCTTCCCTTGACGGCTCTCATTTCTTCCGTCCCCCGGACAACTCTGGCGACGATAACATCCTCACCGAGTACGTCCTCTATCCCAAGAACCCAGATCAGCAGTACAAAGCGCCCTCTCTTGAGTTGCCTTGGCCTCAGGAGACCACTTCTTTTCAACGAGTGGACAAGTGGTTATCCCAACTACAGGAACGTCAGGCCCACGCTACGCGACCCTTGGACGAATTCCTGGCAGAATACTTTCACAAAGTGCACGATCCTGCATTACGGCAGATCGTCGCAGATTTTGGGCATGCCATGCGATCTCATCTGGCCGTTACAGCACGCCAAATCACCGATCTGCGCATGGATAATTTTGTGTACGCAAAGGGTCTCAAGCCAGCCCCTGATCATGAAAAGACTGCAACTATCACTAAAGATGATATTGCAGCCCGAATTAAAGCTGCTGAGGAGTACCAGGAGGCCAGCAAGCCTCGCAAGACAGCTTTGCAAAACAGAGGGTCCGGTCGCAATTCCGGTTCTCGCAGCAGGGGTATTTACTTTAACATGTACCCCCACCAGCAGCAACAGTTCCAGCAATTTCCATCACAATCGCAACCTTATTCACCAGCGAATCATCATCAAGCACAACAAGCCACACCTCCTCAGCTCACTTACGGGTATGGAGAGCCCATGCATAACAACCAGCAGGGACAGTATTTTTACAGAGGCAGCCGTGGACGGGGACGCGGCAGCGCCAACAAGAGCCAGTAGGAGGCCGTCTGCACCTCTACTCGAGGGCTTGGAGGCTCCTCACGGACGACAGGTGGGTCCGCTCCGTGATTGGAAACGGTTTTCAGATTCCCTTCCACAGACAACCTCCAATAACACACACATCAAGAGCCCTTTCCCCGCATCTATCCAAGGAGGAGACACTGGCGATAGAGAACGAAGTGATCGCACTTCTGGCCAAAAAAGCCATAGAGCACGCTTCGGGACCTGGTTTCCAGAGTCGTTTGTTTACTATCCCCAAGAAGACAGGGGACCTCCGGCCTGTCCTCAACCTACGTCCTCTCAATCAATTTATCATCACAGACTCGTTCAAGATGGAGACGATTCAGGTAGTATGCAATACCCTTCAGAAGAACGATTATTTGACGAGCATCGATCTCAAAGATGCTTTCCTTCATGTGCTGATTCATCCACATTTTCGTCCTTACCTTCAGTTTCAGTGGAAGGGTCAGCTGTATCAGTTTCGCACTCTACCTTTCGGGATGTCACTGTCGCCGTTAGTCTTCACGAAGGTCCTACGCCCGGTGTTGAGATGGGCGAGGCGTCGAGGAATACGGCTGACAGCTTACATCGACGATCTGTTGATCATGGCCAACTCCAAAGCCCAAGCAGAAGAGCACACGAATCTTGTCCTGGACAAACTCAAGTCTCTTGGATTCCTCATCAACAAGGAGAAATCCTCTCTGATGCCAACGAAATGTCTAGATCATCTGGGTTTCACCATCAACACCACCGACATGACCCTCTCGGTACCGAAGTCCAAGGTCAGGGACATACGGCGAGAAGCAGCGAAGATGCTCAGCAAGGGATGGACGACGGTTCGCAACTTGGCTACGTTCATAGGGAAAGCCATGGCGACGACAGCAGCAGTATTTCCAGCTCGTCTAATGACGCGGCATCTTCTGGCATTGAAGAACAGAGCGCTCAGCCATCAGGGGTCATCTTGGGAAGCGACGATCTCACTGGACGACAGAGCTCGAGCCGATCTGGATTGGTGGACACACCAACTCAAGGAGTGGAACGGGACGTCATGGATTCAGTCGCCAACTCAGATGGACGTGTACACAGACGCCTCCGACCAAGGCTGGGGGATCGTCATAGGGCAGCGCACTTGGACAGGGCTATGGCCACCAAACATACGCCACCAACACATCAATTTAAAAGAGTTACTAACCGTGTACTACGCAGTCACTCTACCGCAAACACAAGGGAGGATGCTCAACCTAGTAATCGACAACACAACCACCATCGCTTACATCAACCGGTTCGGCGGAACTCGTTCACAACCTCTGATGGACCTGGCGGACAAAATATGGAAGCATTGTCTAGCAACAGGCACAAGACTCAGGACCACATATGTACCTTCAGTATTCAATCCAGCAGATGCACCATCACGCCGGATGCAAGCGCAGCTCGAATGGAGGCTGGACCCGTCATTTTTCCGTCGTCTAGACCAGCAGTGGGGGCCTCATCGGATAGACCTCTTTGCATCGCCCAGCAACAACCAGCTTCCTCAGTTCATGACATGGAAACCTCATCCTTTGGCAGTGGACTTCGATGCGCTGAGACACAAGTGGAGCCACTTGGGCAACCTTTACATCTGTCCTCCATGGAACTTACTTCCAAGGATCCTGCAGAAGCTAGACCAGGAAGGCCTGGAAGCGACCATAATTACTCCATTTTGGCCATCGGCGATTTGGTTCCCGAAGATACAGGCAATGGCGACCCAACCCCCTTTACCGATTCCACGAACATGTGTTCTCCCTCCACCAGGAAACGACGCGCACATCCTGCTCAAGAATCCACACTGGGGCCTTACCGCGTGGAGAGTAAGAGGACGAGGATGCTCATAGATGGCCTCTCGCCAGCGGTGACTGAGTTTATCTGTGCTCACAAAGGATCCAAGAGCACCAAGCGAGAGTACGAAAAGCATCAAGCTGAATTCGTCACTTGGCTGAAAGAGGGCTCGTTCGAACAAGGGATTAACCCCGCGATCCCAGTAGTGAACTGGCTACACTACGTGCGGGTCGCTCGCAATTTGAAGTGGTCCACGCTGATGACCATGAAGTCGGCTGTCCTCGCCCTATTTCGTGACCCAGAGAGAGTACGATCAGATGAATACTACCGCCAGTTCCTCAAGGCTGGAAAGCAAGAAGGTGTCGTTGAGTCCAGGTCTGGTCACTTTGACATCACACCTGTTTTGGACCATTTTCGGCAGTCATCAGCAAATATGGAGTTGCCTTTTGAGGAGCTTACATGGAAGCTGTGTTGGCTCTTAGGCGTCTGTGGCTTCATGAGACCAGACGACATCAGATGTGTAGATGTCAGTCTCTCCAAGCTTGTGTTAGGGAAGCTTCAGCTTGTTGTTGTTTTCCCAAAAGAGAAGAGTGATGGACAACGTATCATTAAGCATGTGACCATTGGTTCTCACTTTGACAAGAAGCTATGCCCTGTCGACGCATACACCGCTTACCTGGACAGGCTGTCTTGTCCTTCCACTACCTCTCCTCATCCGAAGGACCCAACAAGAAGCATTGTACCTTTGATTAGATTTGTGAAAGACCACACCCAGCCGGCGCGTGCGACTACTATTGGCTCCCACATGAGTAGGATTTCTTCGCTGATGGATTTAGGAGACAAGAAAGCTCCTAAGCTCCGAGCCTTAGGTTCTACGCTCGCGGCTATAGCAGGCGTACCAGTGGCTGATATCATGGTGCAGGGGAATTGGTCGTCCCCGAAAGTCTTCGAGAAGCACTACCGTTTGTCGAGTGCCACCTCCAACAACATGTCCATGAGCACTCTAGGCTAGATTTTCTTTAGTTAGTTGTTCATTTCGTTCAGTTTTCTTTTAGTTTTAGTTTTGTTTTAGTTTAGTTCTCTTTGGCGATCCCTCTGGAGCCACATACGGACATGGTACCGTAGACAATGGTCTACTGAATGGTCTACGAAGGACGACCTATTCACATTGTCATAGGTACCATGGACGTATGTCCCACCCACACCACCCCTTTTTGGCTCGAGAAGTAGATGTAGATCAGAGTTGCAGGGCAGAGGGATCTTTTTATTTAGTTTATTTTTCTTTATTTCTCGTCGGATTTTCAATGAAGAAAGGTGACACATACGTCCATGGTACCTATGACAATGTGAATAGGTCGTCCTTCGTAGACCATTCAGTAGACCATTTACTTACCTCCATCCTTTTAGCACATCTAGCAACATTTACTATTTTTCATTCCTTCTTTCCCTGCCAGAAGAAAAACAAAACACCTTTCCGACCCCTTTTCCCTTTTTCTAGAGGCATGTTACCGAATCTCTATACTGCTTTAGAATGGTTGTCATTTGAGACTTTAAAAGATCGATTGATTGCATGCTCAAGCCTTTGTCTCTGACAGCAATAGTATCAAGGTAAACTGCTAGGTGGCAATCGTGCGCGTTGTTACCTTACCAATCGCACCAGCCCTCTAGAATCAACCCCTCCAAAAGGAGAGCACAATGTGAAGCTGTATTCTCCAAGGCCTGTGGAAATTGGTGGACTTTTGAAAGGATGGAATCAACAATTGCCTTAGGAAATCTGCAGGCACGAAATACCTCTTATATGTCCATATCCTTTTTTCAAGATGAGTTTTGTAAATACAAGTTTTGGTTCCGTAATGAGCCTATATCAATTTCAAAAAAGAACAAGTTGGACTTTGTGGTATGATATACATTTTTTTAAAATAAAACTACAACATGTGTCCACACCCAAACAAATATCATCCTATCATTGCTGTGCATTGACCACATGACGCTCTCAAGAATCTAAACTCAGTAATACAGTGCAACCTTATCAGGATTAGGAAATACAGCCAAGATGGAGTGGTTGACTGCATGATGTATGTCGTTTGGACCTCTTACTCTAAATGGACCAACGCAATTGCTGTAATGAGTATAAATTGTTTGAGAAAAATGTGCCACCAATAAGGGGGGGTTTTTTTTTCCCTTACTTTATTTTACTTACCAATGCTTTTTCATCTTTTGCATCCCGTAGAGATGGTTCTATACTTCTTTCTTGGAAGCAATGTACATATTTAAACTGCAAGTCTCCACAATATGGCCCATCAAATTATTGTATTCACCTTCGTTAAGGGATGCGTGAAAAGTGCCGCTCTATGCTGGCTTGGTAATCAAAGCACTGTGAGCAATTCGTTCCATGTAGAGGATCCATGACCTACTCTAAAAGATGCTGGCTCTTAGTCCCAATGCGGTGTCTATCAAATATTTTTTTCTCTTTTAATGTTGTAGCTTTTGGCCTTCTTAAAATATTCGATCAAAAGTCATAAGAAGGAGGACCCTATATATTGCGGGCGCATTTAGTCTTGTAGATAATATATTTTTATTTTTATTTTTATTTTCACTTTTTTTATTTTGTGATCCAGTGGATGTGATCATATTACAAAGCTCTTCATAGCATTACAATGACTAAAGTCGGGTATTTTTCTTTATAGTTCTCACAAAATACAACATCGTCTCTCTTAACGAGACAAAAAGTAGTTCATAATATTTTAAGCTTTATTTCTGGTCTTATTTTCTATAGAATCAAAGGAGCTCCATCATACCGATCACTTGTGGATTTAAGTTATCCCTGTACATAGCCAGTATCATCTCTGAGTTTATTTCAAGGTTGGCTTTCTTGACCTTAATCTTAAGGGCAGCTGTTTGTCAATCTGCAACCAATGCTGGCTTCCTCAACCGAGTCGGCTTCCTTGACATTAGCAGGGCAGCTGTTTGTCAGTCTGCAACCAATGCTGGCTTCCTCAACCGAGTCGGCTTCCTTGACATTAGCAGGGCAGCTGTTTGTCAGTCTGCAACCAATGCTGGCTTCCTCAACCGAGTCACCGATTGGGATCTTGATTGGGCCAGCTATAAGATTAAATGGAAGGTGATAATGAGGTAAATGTTTAGTATATTTTAATAATATATAACTCGTAAACATGCATATGCATATGAACAGGTGTAAAGATCTTACCTTCGGCGGACATGACCAAGGCGGCAGCAACTACGGAAAGGGCGGCGGCGATTGAGAACTTCATGATGTGGAATGGATGGTGGATAGTAAAGTAGCTTTTTTAGTGTTGTAAGGTACTTGAGGATAAGGAAAAGGAAAGGTGTAGGAGTGTCTGCTTTTTTATAAAAAAAAAAAAAAAAAAAGCAAAAAAAAAAATTTACCTGTATATGATAGCGGAATACCTAACATATCTTGAAACATCAAGCAACCTATAGCTATAAGTCAAAGATGCTTTTCTGTTTGACTATTCTTATCCTATCTCAGTTACATCAGGGGCTGAATCACTCGTCTAATGAAGTGAGACTTGAGATAGCCATCAGAACGTCTGATCCACACATCTAAGACAATTTTCGAAATTTCCATATGACATGCCTGTGAGACAGCCAATCACACAAGTCTTGTCGTCATAGTTGACAACATACAGCTTCATGTAGCCGAAAAGGCATAATGCAGATGTAGGATAGTTGGGGTAGTTGTGCAGAAGGCTGTGTCCGTGTATTGCTGTTGCGATACTCAGTCAGGGTCTAGTTGCTCATACTTTGGAGGCACAAAATCAATGTGATGATATCTTTTCCTTGGGACTCTTTATTTTCTTACCCCTCTATAGCCAAATGATCTGTCTTCGCCTGTTCATACTATACAGCAGAACGGCAATAGCGTATACTGTCCTTATCCAGTAATTGCTAGATTAGGTTAGGTTGTTTAGGTTGTTTCCCATGATGAACCAGTTTAATCAAATCTTCTGTTTGACTTAAGAATCTCCTGTTTGACATTGGAAATCTCTTGTTTGACATGTCAGAACCTTATCGAAACATCTTGCCCGATATTTTACTTTTCTTCTATTCGCTCTGACTTTGATCCGCCTGTTAACATATTGACAGCCCGATACAGCACAATCGCCGTTGTACCGAAATGCTCAAAAAGTGAGACATTCTATTTTGTGTAAGTTGGGGTCAATATAGAAAACTCGATATAGTTAGAGATACAATTATCTGGAGCTGAAACATCGGTATAGACCCGACTCCATCCTTAATCAAGAGAGAAACATTATGGGGTGCTCAGAGTGTCCTTTGTTATCGCTGGAAGGTATAATAATATCATCTACGTACACCTTAACGTAATGAAGGCCTCCAAGCGAAGATACTAATCATAGGTTTGGGTATGAGCAACGTTGTATTGTGTTTGAATGCAATGTGGCTTCCTCTGGAGGAGATCTATGGTGTGCTTGAAGTTGATTGTAGTAAAATACCTGTAGCCTGTCTACTTGCGTGTAGAACCTATCCTCGAAGAGCGCGTTCATGGCAGCAGCAAACACCAGCCAGGAATTTCGTTGTGCTGTGGGAGAGGTCAAATAGAAACCCCTCATCGAGAGCATATTCCACGCTTGGTAGAGCTTCTTGGAGAGTGACAGAAGCTCAAACATGTCGGTGTTTATCTTCCCCAAGATGCTTTCAGCCATGGTTATCTCTACACTGCTTTGTCTCGATGTATAAACCCAAATAATCTAAAGGTACTTGTCATAAACGGCAACTGTTTTTTACCAAGAACACGGATAGAGCCAAAACGTGATTTATTGTTCCTTAATTTACATAGTTTAATTTGACCATATGACACGGCCCTTATTTTGAAACTCTAATCGAGCCTGAAAAAAAAGTCGCGTCTACGATGCACTGCAGATCTAAAATGTAAACCTGTTCACTTTGTTTTACTGTCCTACTTTCTCAGCACACCTAAATCTGCCTCCATTTTCCCTGGACCTTTTTTTTCATTGCTTTCGTCTATTTTATCAGTTTTTTTTAAAAAAGAAAAAAAAAAATCATGCCTGCCACACGTTCCACACGTTCGTCATCTGTTGCACCTCCTACAACTCAGTTGCCTACCAAGCGCTCTCGCTCTATCTATGGCGGCTCGAACCACTCGAAAGCTGTTTCTTCTCTGGTCCGCTGGATTTGTGGACTCGCTTTGCAAGGGATCTGTCAGAAGACTTTCTTAATACATGTAGAGGGCTCTTGGAAGAGACAACTACTATCGCTGAAGATAGCGCAGAGGAACAAGCTAAGGGCTCGGCACTTTATGATCTGAATGAAGTACTGAAGGAGCTTGGATCCTGCCTGGCTAACTTTCCAGAGATGACCCAAGAGCTTGAAAATGCCCTGCAGAGGGAAGATCAGGTTGGTGACACGCAGTAGCAATGGGAATTTGAACAAGAGGCGCTCAACAACGTGGTGCACTTGAACTTGGACCAGAGAATCGCCTTAAAACACATCATCAAAGCAGCCAAGGGTGAGGTTCATAAGAGGCTTTTTTTCATTGATGGCCCAGGAGGAACAGGCAAATCATTGTTATACAGCACACTCATTGGCTGTCTCACTGGTCGACATAAACTAAGTGTGATTGCTGTTGCACCATCAGGGATTGCCTTTCTCATTCTTCATAATGACCATACAGCCCACTCTATGTTCAAGATACCGATCCCTTTTGACTGTCGCTCCACCTTCAATCTTAGTATGCGGCGAGATGAGAATATGCAATGCTGGCGTCTTCTGGGACGAGACTCCTTTACAGTACAGGCATTGCTTTGAGGCTGTCGACAGGCTACTTCGGGATATTATGGGACAGGATACTCCATTCAGTGGTAAGGTGTTTGTATTTGGAGGCGACTTCAGAAAGGTACTTCTGGTTGTCATCCGTGGGACCCAGGCTCAGATTGAGGATGCTTCACTAAAAAGATCTTATATAGGCCTTCAGTGGCGGCATTCAGACTGAGCAAGAATATGCGGGTTAACAGCCATCCTGAGAATCAAACAGGTTGCGATTATCAAAGAGCTATATCAAGGAGAGCGTATATTCATTCCTCACATACCGCTTACAGCGATTGATGACCATTCTTCCCCAATCATGCTCTGCAGACGCTAGTTTCCAGTCAAGCCAGCCTTCGCCATGGCTTTCAACAAGTCTCAAGGACAGACACTTAAACACGGTGTTTATCTTCCTCAAGATGTCTTCAGTCATGGCCATCCCTATGTTGCTTTATCATGATGTACTGGCCCAAACAATCTTAAGGTACTGATAGGGGACGGGAAGATAGAAGGCAAGCCTGGGATATACACCCGGAACATAGTCTTCAAAGGTGCTTTGTAGACACCATATCTTTTGATCTTCAGGTATTCTGTCGCTTATTCATCTCCAGTTTGTTCACGCCAGCCTCCAACTCACCTCTGCCGTTACTCCATCTGACGTTATTCTGCCAGATGCTCCCCTCTTGGTTGTAACATTTTTTTTTTGTATTTTATTTTGTATCTTATTTTGTATCTTATTTTGAACTACAATAAAGACAACCTTTTATGTCGTTCTCACGAGGCAAAGCATTAAATTTTTTAATAAGGCACAAGGGCAGGCTGTGGCGAAGCCACGGTCTCTAGCTCGTTTTAATATAAGAAAAGAAGATATTAAAGTACTAGTCTTTTGACGATGAAGGTCCTCAACTTGTTTCTTCAGTTCCTGGATCATGTTTTCTTGATCTGCCACCTGCTTTTGAAGTTGTAAAACTTGAATGGAGGTTTCTTGTACTGTATTGGTGTTGGTGCTACTTTCTTCAACTTTTCTTTTTTTTTGACTTATGCTTGAGAGGAGCAGGGATGCTGAATGGAAGAGGAAATTTGATGGGTCCTGACGGAACTTTACTATTAATGGTTGGCATCATTTGTTTCAGATAATCACAGTCTTTAAAGTGCCTCGATACGGATGCTCGGTCTCGAAAGAAATTAGAACACACAAATATAGTTGTAATCGGCCTGTGAATCTCGATGTACCTCCAATAAACGATCGATACCGATATCTGGTTTGCGATAATTAAAGGTGGTTGAACAGTCTTTATGATAACGACCATAGTGGTGTTTCGATGATATATCAAGTTTCTTGTATGCCACATTCGAATCGTCTTTTAGCTCTCGCGACCTGATCTTAGAGAGAGGTAATAATTTTTCGCAATTGTTGTAGTGGCAGCCTTCAGGAACCGCCTCTTCAGAATGATTCATGTTTTTGATTAGAGTTGATGTTAAGTGATTGTTTAATGGTTCAATGAAAGAGATGAAAGTTGATGCAAAAGTAAAGTCTGTCTTTTGAAATGATCTGTTTAATGTTGGGCTGTTTTTTTGACCGCAACAATTCATGCATCCTTTTTTGCATCTCAATCTCTCATACAATTGCGGTGTACATGACTCATTTGCATAAATTTTTGTGCCGCAAACCAACATGTTTTTTGCGTCGTAAACAATCCATATTTGAGACGCCATTACATTTCGATCACGTCATCCAGGACACATAAATAGATGCAGTTTAAAAACAAGCCCTCTCTGATTCATTCAATCCCATCATCTTCTTTAATCCTCATCATGTTTGTTCTAAACGATAAGTATTACTTTATTGATTCAATTATAATCTTGTTCCATCGTTGTGCTGGAAGAATGAAAAGCTTGTTCAATAGGGACCGGTGCTTTTGTCATTTCATTCGAATTGATCAAAAGCTGTATGTTGCGATCCGATGAGTGAGGCAACAAAGAACATTCTTCTAAAAGCACGATATCAGTGAAAAGCTAATTCCACGAGGGATTGGTGTTCTCTGTGCATCCTTTTTGCTCCTGCGAAGGCAATGTAAAGAGAACTAAGGTGGCTTTGTGAAAGCATTGCGCCGAAAAACACTGAGAGATGGACACAACGGTTTTGTCTTAATTCTATTGTTATGTTATATACATACACTAACCTAAAATATAAATCGTCGATGATGAATCAAACTTTAAGAGCACAATTCAATGAATCCCTCTTGATTATATTGAGTGGTCTTGTTAGTCTGAGACGAATTTATTTAAATAAATACGAGCCGGAGACCGTGGCTTCGCCACGGTCGGCTCTTGCCTCGTTAGAAAATTTAATGCTTAGCCTCGTAAGAACAAAAAGAAACATTGTCTACAGCAGCAAAAGGTTTATATTTTGACATCCTATATATTAAAACGAAAGGGTGTCTGCACGTGCCGAAATGTGACTGCATGAAGGCAAAGTGACTGCTACAGAGAGTGGCTTTGGCCCCAATATGGCTCCCTGGGTGGAAATAAAGAGGTATCTTATTTGTAAATGAAAAGAGAAAATAAAGGGTAGTGCTCTCTTCATTGCAAATGTCGACACCAAAAAATTTTTGCTCAAAAAAATTTGACCTCTACTCTGAGTACGGTATACCATACACACTATTAAAGGTCATGTCAACAATATACGATGCGAGAGTATATACATATTATGGGCCTGAACTCTTAGCGTACTTTACCACTCTACACCTTCTTCTATCACATTCCTTGCTTTCACACACTTTACCTTCACATATCTTTCACTCTTCATTTGAAAAGAAAAAAAAAAGATATGTCCCATACGTTCATCTGTCAGACCTTCGCCACCTGCCAAATGGGTCATCAAAGCATGGCAAGTCCGGTGAGACGGAGGTTTGAAGAGAGCTTACAAGGAGGAGAACAGGTGAAGGAATATGACTGGGCTTATAGGCCAATCGGCTCTGCCCTGCTTGCATTGCTTGAATAGGAGATGGAAAAAGGGGAAGAAAGGAAAAATGAGGTAGAAAGGTTTAAGACTGCAGCTGAACTTCGATGTAGTGCTTGCTTGACGTAGGTTGCTCTTGCAGCAAGGATGTGTTTGTCCTATTCTAAGGATAGCCAAGCTCAAGTCCTTGGTCTAACGGCACTCACTCCACCGAGTTGATCTCCAGCAGCCGTCCCGCATACCTCCACATGAACAACTGTTCGCTCTCTTTCAATCCCACAATCTCCCTCACAAAAAGAGGACAAGGGACCTACGTACCATACTGATGCATTGTCTATAATAGAGGTAGCTAAATAGCCAAGTAATGATCATAAAAGAGTACCTCCTACACTACAAAAGTAATGCTAGAAAGCCTATCTAAAACTATGGGAATGATAATTTACATTACGTAGTTCTTCTGCGAGGAACAATCTAGTGTAACAGTTAAATTCTAGCATTTTCGCTTGCATACCCGCCAATGCTAAAATGCTAACTTTATTTTTGTTATTGCATTAGGTGAGGAGAATATCGGTTTATTTCCGAAGGGACTACATATAATTCACGTTTATCCACTGTTCTCTACTTTCGCCACTATTACATTTATTTTTATTTTATTTTATTTTTGGATTTTATTATCTATATTAGTTAAAGATCCCTCTCAATGCTACGCCTTATGGCATGTAGCCTGTGCAGCAGCGACAGACATGGCAAGAGACTATGCCCTCAGAATGTAAGGAATGTAGTAAGGCCTTCTTATCTTTTTGTTTTTATGTTTTTGGAATATATAAACATTAATAGTATTTTCCCAACTGATAAAGACAGAACGATTTTTCCCAATCGCCTCGCTCCCCCTTCCATTCCACGTCTGTATGTGGGTGCAGTCGTCCAGGCCATGTGCGCAGCTCATACCCAAATAATTAAGAGTGTGATTTCGGTATTTAACAATCGTAGAAAACTTTTTTTTTTATTTTATTTTATTTTATTTTTGACATGGTAGTGGTTGGTGCATGCTGAGCTTAAGCTTATATACCTTCTATAACTTGAATAACGCTGCCAGCAACGATGTGCAGAATATTGGGTCAATTCGGAGGCAAAGGTTCCTATTTTATATTCATTAGATTTTGTCATTCTTTTTTTAACCCTCCATCATTATTACTTACCTGCAGGGCGAGCACCGTCAACCAGCTCCTACAGTGTATAAATGCAGTATCTGCAGTTGCCTAGGAGTAGATATAGACCATGCTCAAGTAATAAAGGGTGAGTTTGATTTTCAACGGTTGGATTTTTTCGTCTCAGCAATAGACTATTAATCCTTAGCTTTTTCCTTTTTACTGCTTGCTTTAATAGCGTTGTTAGTAACTCAGTGCAAAATGGCGCTAGGCCTGTGTGCACACGAAGTATTGTTTTGGAGATGGTGGAGATGAAAATGAAAGACCCGTGCAAAGACAAGGGTGTGCTACTTTTTGTTCGGTTTTTTATTGGCTTATTATACTGTATTATACATTGCGTGTACTTAATCTTACACAATTACCATTTACCATTTACCATCGACCTTCAGAATACACGAGCGTAAAGGTGATCCTTCTGTTGAGGATGCTCCTTCTACCGAAGATAATTCCTCTGTCGAAGACAACTTTCTACCACCCGCTAGAAAAAGGTTTCACCAAGATTTCGTTTCGGGTTCCAATATTATGCAATATAGGTACCGGTCAGTTGCCATTATTGCGGTGCCTTCATGTTTATTGAAGAATGTGTGTGCAACGCAGTAGTAAAAGCCGGCCAGAATTTCCTTTATGCTGTGGGAGAGGTCAAGTGGATATTCCTCCACTTAGCCTTGGTTTAACTTCTTGATGGGCAGAGCCGCAAGGTAAGTTATTCCGTTAACACATATAAGCATATAACTGCGCTCTTTCGTTCACGTTCGTGGAAGTGAACCTTGATAAAGACCTTGCGAACAACCTACATGAAGTGTACACGTTTCGTACCATTGGAAGGGTTAGTACTCTGATTGATCCTATGACGCCAACTGAAGGCGCTGCCTCTCTGTTCCTGCAGGCTCATGCTCACATTCATGACCCTGCTCAGCAAGCAAGACTCCGTAATAACCATTTCGGGGATTCCTTGATGAAGGCCTGTTGCAGTAACCACAGCAGCTCCTTGAACTACACTACCCGATAGCCCATACGCTCAAAGATGTCAGAGAATGTGCGCACGAGGATATCATGCGGCTGAAGGTCGTCATCCGTGCTGGGCCTCAGCATGAGGGGAGAGGGCAAAGGCGAATGCAGTACAGGCCATCTCATCAACTGGAATCGTGCTATTGATGGCTGGCGCCAGTAGTAAGGTTTCTCAGCAAGGCATCATAATTGAAAGCAGAGCCAGTGGTTTGAAAAAAACCAGTGAGGTTCATCAAGCTGAAGGCGGATGCATATATCGGTACAATGGGTGCAATTGAGCTAAATCTCAGACCTGAGCTATAGTTGCGGAACATTGTCTCCAAGGAATGGTTTGTAAATAAGCATCCTCTCATTTACTACCGTATCTTCTAGATATTCTTCCTTATTTTGTATTTTATTTTTTGTTTATTTTACTGCTGTATACAATTTACCGGATTTTGCTTTATTGTATTTCTATATAGTTTGTAGTTTTTAAAATGGTAAAAAAGATCCCGGTCAATAAAAATGTTATAGATGGTAACGCTTTATTTTGTCTTCATAAAATTTCTAACGAGGCAAGAGCCGGCCGTGGCGAAGCCACGGTCTCCGGCTCGTATTACTTATAAAATTGCTGTTTAATTTGTCAACAGGCGCACAATACCAGTGGCGATCTTTTTGTTTTCCTCAGAGACCTTGCTTCCCAATATTGTGGCTAATGTTTGTTTAGCTCTGCATTACCGATCACTGTAATCTCGTCTACGGAATCTGAAAATAGAGCTTGAATTGCCTCGAGAGACGTACGAAAGTCTTGATTAGACGTGCATTGTTCGAGACTGACTCTAATGACACTTCTTGCAAGCTTTGCTTTTTCTTTGTTAATAATCACTGCTTGACCAATTTTATTGAAAAGAAATCCAGCACCAAATGCCCTCCCACGGCCACCTCCGGAATTGGCAATGGTGAAGATTGTGTATGGCTGATAAAGTATTGAGTTTGTCATTGGCCCAGAGCACCGAGAGAGGTCGTATGTGTTAAACCGATCGAACTTTGTTCTAATCTGCCGTAGACACTCCACTCCCATATTTCTTGTCACCCTGCAAAGTGATTTCTTCATTTCCTTGCAGAGCTTGACTCGCTCAGAGTCAAAGAAAATACGGATTTTTGAAGAATCTTTTTCAGAGATGATGAAGATGTGGGTATCACCTCCCACAGAAACAGCTGATTTTCCTTCTGGATCAAGACGAACACAACTTGTAACCAGGATGTCGCATGTAAAAGTGCTGATGACGAGCCGCTTGCCATCTTTTTCATGCAGGGTGACTGGATGGATGCCCTTGTATTTGTCTTTTCGGACTGTTTCTGAAAGCGATGTGTCCTTTGGCACACCCTTCACTGTTGCTGTTTGTTCGGAATGGCAATCAACCATTCTAGTCCGGCCATAGGATTCAACCCCGTTGATTAAGATGCAGCTTTGTTCACTTTGTTCATGATCGCACCAGAGAGGATGTGGCTCGAGATCTGCCGTGCTTGCGGGTAGGCTGTCCAATTCAGGTTCAGCAATTTGGCTGTCTTCTTTGACAGCTCGATGTAATGGCGTGTTGATAAAGAACCAATGAAAGGTGACTTTTCAAGGATGTCTTTAATAGGGGTTGCAATGGGGGGGAGCATTTACGCATTGTTGGGTGTCCCATGCTGCTGCGCTTTCAGAAGCTTGAGTTGGTCGATTGATGGGAGTGAAAGTTGGCTGGCTTGGTAGTTTGTTGAAGATCTCCTTCCTGATCATCACATTGTACTCTTTCCCTTCCAGAGCAATTCCGATGGGATATTCACCAACTTTGTCTGCAAAATAGAGTGCCTTTTGCAGTGATAGTGATGAAATTGGTGATGCTTCAATAAGAGCCTCGTTGAATGATCTCCAGACTTTTGGACTAGGACTGGGATTGACAACACTTGCTTCCACTTGTGTTTGAATGTAATCGAGGCAGGCTTTGCTCTTTCGTCAAGAATGTGTTTTCGAAATCCTCATTTTGTGTCACATATTTCCTGCAACGATATTGGCCTTCACTCCGCTGAATAATGACGGATCCTCCATCACTGAAATAAATAATGCCCCCTGGAGTGCGCCAATCGTGAATGTGGCTGTTAAGAGATGTCGAGCTTGCGAATTCTTTCTTGCAAATGTGGCATTCTTGTCGTGTCTTTTGTCTTTTTACGTCTCTTTCTTCGTCTCTTTCTTCGTCTCTCTCTTCATCTTCTCCCTAAGACGATTTCGTCATTCTTTGAAGATCGTTCCTAAAAAAAAAGAAATTTTTAGTCAGGCATCAGCAATGAACTAAAAAAAAGACAACGATGGATCGCGATGGGCAAGCTAAAAAAAAAAAAAAAAAAAAAAAAAAACTGAAGAAAAGACAGTAATAGACAATAAGACTGCAATGGACAGGCCAAGGAAACAAAAATTACATTTCTGCAATTTAAGATGCACTTGTTTTTGGCTGAAGGGAGTGGGCAAAAAAAAAAAAAACCAAAAAAAAAAGAGTCTGGGCAATGAAGACAAAGTTGTAGAAGTTGGAGAGTCGAAGAAAGAGAAAAATGAATAAGACGACAAAGAGAGAAGAAAGGTGAAGAAAGTGAAAGATGCGGGAATGAAACGAAGAAAGAGAGTGGATGGCATTGAGAACAGGGGGGAACAAATATCGTGAGGAAAAAAAAAGGTCCCTGAAAATGGTCGCTGCGGGATGACGTTTTTTTTTTTTTTCTTTTTTTTAAGGGTGCTTACCGTCTCAACGTAGTCTCCGTCAGTAGGCTCTGGCTTGCACACGCTACAGGATTGCTGTTCTTCATTGTTGGTACGCAACCGTGCTGCACACAAACCCATTCAATCGCATCCAAATCCACAACCAAGCCTGCTTTCATCTTTATTGTGATTGCATCCTCAAAGTAGAGAACACGACAGCAAACACAGCAAAAAAAATCAGGACTTCGTTGGGCGTGTTCTTGATATTGCCTCAAATTTCGTTCGACAATGACAGGCATATGACGGCCTTCAGGCATAATGTCCCTAAGGAATGGGCCTCATCATCCAGCTGCTTCTGAAGCAACCGCTTCTCCTCTTCTCCATCGTATGCCTGTACGTTTGCTGCAGCATCCACACTAAGCAAGGATTTCGGTAGAGAAGTAAATTATATTCAGCGGTTTGCACAAAGAAATACTTGCAGGCTGAACAATAAAAGTCACAAGTCTGACGTACATGTTTTCTTCCCACTGATCATACTCATCCATGTCATCTAAGTTGAAGTGAACCTCTTCGTCGTACAAACTATCATCATGAGAAGTCAAATCGAGAAGCTTAGAAAAAAATAAAAATAAAAATAAACAGTATAATAAATAAAATAAAATAAACAATAAGCTCATTGCTTTGCTGAACCAGCTCTTTAGCATTAAAAGATACTTACTTTTCAACTGTCCCAGCTATGCCAAATTTCGCTAGGTAATGTAGCAGGAAGTAAGGCTTAAAGACTATTAATGTTTCCATTTTAGTGTCATACACAAGAAATAAAAGTACTATTACTACCGCTACTGAAGCTCCTTACTCTTCGGCGTTATCAGAGCGCCAACTAAAAGGCCCTGATGAACTAGACAATTGAATAAAATAAGTGAGCAACAAGTTGAAGGATAACATAAATGAAGTACAGCGCATAACAGTTTCGACAAGCATGCAAAAAGTAATGCCATACTCAGAGCGAGGTCCTTGCCAAGGACTAGACGAAGTCTCTTCATTGCTGGAGCCAAAGGAAACATCGTGCCCTTCACTAGACTGAGGGAAACGAGGATCTGACCAAGGACACTCAAGGGGGGTGATGATGGAGGATCAGACATGGCGATGTTGCAAGATGGGCTTTCAAAGATAGAAAAGCGGGACATGTTGAAGGGAAAATCACGAACATCGACCTGGAAGTCTGTGGACACTTCAGAACAACCGCCTACAACAGCGACCGTGGCACGAGCATAAACTCCCGTTTGGTTGTATCCACCGCTAGACCACCCACCGATGAAGAGGACTCCACCCCCATGAAGGTATACGACAAACCCGTGAAGGAGACTCATCCATCGACCACTGCGAAGAGACTGGTGGAAGCCCCACTCCAGCAACTGGTAAGGAAAACTCTCTAGCTCTCTATTGCTTATTTATACATTTGATTAATTACACTGCTTACTCCATTTAGCCACTATCTCAGATCATCCCAAGACAGGGCGCACTAGAGCAAGCCGTAAGTTCTAGCACATTTAACAACAACGATAAAAATAAAAAAGAGTTCTTAAATGACTTTGCTTAGCAACAGCCTCTAAGTTGTCCATTTAAACTTTCTCCTTTTCTGTTCTACATCTAGCCGTCACTGATAAAATCAAAATCCAAAAGAGGAGGTGCGCGCCAAGGTGCCGGAAGACCAAGAAAAGCAGCCCCAGAAGTAGAAGCAGAAAATCACTAAGCCACAGAGGCAAAAGACCACACAGAAACAGAAACAGAAACAGAATCAAAAGCGGAAGAGGACAAGATCAATGAAGACAGCTCACAAGAATCTGATTACAAAAAAAAAAAAAAAAAGAAAAAAAAGCCGAGACTAGAAGCGATTAAAAGAATTAAAAATTAATAGCAATAAAGATGAATGAACTTTGCTATTAAAAAAAGAGTGAACAACAAATGCAGCCATGAAAGAGCCTCACAGTTTGTCCTTAAAGTCTTCTGTCGTCTTGATACTCTAAAGACATCTTCATCATATTCATTCAGAACGTATTCAAAAAGATTGAATTCAAAAAGACAATGCAGAAAAGCTGGATTGTGGCTACGAAAAAGATCTGAAACAAATATCTATGTCACGTCACTTCTGTCTTACATTAATTCACTCGCCAAAAACTGGGGCCTGGGGCCCGAGATTTCAATAGCTTTGAGGGAACACCGAGCTCTCACAGCTAGTCAAATCTGAGGTGATACTTCATAGTCGAATAAATAAATGAAAATCAAAAAAGATGCCAGCATGGAATAAAAGTTATGGGGTCTTTCAGGAATAACTGGCTTGTGGTAGCCAAGCGTTCATAGCGACGTTGCTTTTTGATCCTTCGATGGCGGCTCTTCCTATCAAGCGTTCTAGAAAAATTTTGTTTACGCGTTTAATACAGTGTTTTTAATTGTTTTCGCCATTTTAAAAAATGGATTCGCTATTTTCAATTTGAGTTTCTCCAAAGAAAAACAAGATTTATCCAATTTAAGCTAATAAAATTATCCCACAAGTTATCCGAATGTGTCTAAAATATTATCAAGTTCTCCAAATTGATAACCGAACCGATTATTAGAATTATCCAAACATCATGTCTTTATTAGCAAGATAGGCGACCAATTTGAGTAACTTTACATACATATTATCCTAAATATTAGCGTTTTTTTTTTTTTTTTTTTTTTTTTTTTTTCACTGAACTCTCACAGACCCTATTGTATATCGCGGAACACAGAACAAATGTTAATAACCAAGAAGATGAAATATTTTTAGGGTATGAAACTGACAAGATCACACATACACTGGAGCTATCATCCCAGTTCAAGACGGCTTTCTGAGCCTCGAGGTCAACGTAGAACTCTTCGTCATCGGTGTCAACCAAGTTGATAATTTCAGGTTGGTTCTTGCTAGATGCCATAGTAAATGTGGTTTTGGTGATTTGGAGTGTTGAGGTGAGCTTGATTGAAAAATCTAAGCGGTGGTAACTTTGGTTTTTTTTTTCTTTGAACCCCACTTCCTTTTATACATGGGTCCCTCAATGCAAGGAAACTACCATTGCCTTCTGGTATTGTGCCAACGCGCCAACGCGCCATGCTCTTTACAACGCGTTTTTCTTTTTTTTTTTTGAATTCCAAGAAAAAAATTCAACGCGGTGGATAATTTTCAGGACGCGCCGATAAAATCACAAGGTTCCATGGTTGTTTCCGCATGACCTTCTGGAATGTTTGAACTGCATGGTTGGACAAAATTTGTAAACACTCGGATAAATTTCTCCGCCCTTTTCGGCTAACTTTTTAACTTAACTTTGGACAACTTTTTTATTCATTGGAGAAATGTAAAATAAACATAGAGAAACTTTATTTTTACTTAGCGAAAACAATTAAAAACGCTGTACGTTTATGCGCTAATACGTTTACGCTTAAAGTTAAGGTTGTATTAAACAGCTTGTGCGTTAATAATTTTTTGTGACTTGGTTCTTCTGTTAAGGGGCTAGTCACTATTTTCTTTTTTTCATTATCACAGCGGGAGCCGACCTATAATGTGTCACTTCTTTTCTTTATTAATTCGCCGAAAATCCATAGTCACTAAATAAAAATAAACAATTTTTTTTTTTTTTTTTTTTTTTTTTTGCTACAAAACTATGGTGCCACAAAGATTGATCAGCATCTTCGACTTGAGCTCCGGACCAGACTAGCTTAGGGAGAGGAGGGTGGGACATTATAGGTCGGCTCCCTCGGATAATATGCTTTTCTCTTCATATTATTCGAGAACGCTGTGTAATTATCACAGCGGGAGCCGACCTATAATGTGCATCCAGAGTTTTGTCCCAGGGTGATCTCAGTAAAATTGGTTCTTGTCTGACTAGCCATGCGGTAGAAATATTGGAAAGTTTCCGGAGAAGACCAATTACCATGAGCGATGATGTCGTCAATCGATACCCCTGCTGTAGCTGCAGCTGTAGAGCCGAGTGCGCGTGGCTTGATACGTCGGGAAGCCTTTTCCACTTCTGGGATCTTAGTTGAGATCGAGTCCATGTGATTGGAAATGGTTTCTGCTGATACTGCTCGATTCAAATATTTGGAATGTCGGATGAGAGGTTGAATTGTCAGACTGTCATCCTTCGGATGTGGTACCTCCAGTGGATGATCTGTTAATCTTTGCAAATACGCAGCAAATGTATTCACAGGGCACAGTTTCGGATCACTGTTGGAACGAATACAAACTGTCTTCTCGATGCGGTTCCCAAGTCGTTTCTCTTTGGGAATAGGAATGAAGAGCATGAGTTGGCTTGTGGTCCATGTAGTCTTGGTCAGGTCTATACATCGAATGTCGTCTGGACGAAGGTGAAAAATATTTAGACAGTAGTTATCAGAAGCTAAGATAAGTGAGAATAAGATGTGGGTCCACACACCACATCCATGGGGTATTTATTCATTTTCTGGTAGAGAGACTCGTACCAAGTAACTACATATCTATCTAGAAGCGACATGGGATTATTCAGGAACCATGTCGTGTTTTGTCGCGTCTTTAGTGACGCGTTATTATTATTATATTTTTCTTAGCGTATTAATTTTGGGAATTCCCCTAGTGTGTTCCTAGTGTGTTTTTAGTATTTTTCTTAATCTTATAGCTGGGCCGTTATTATCTTGTATATTGAAATATACAACAACTTTCTCTTTTATTGAGGAATAAAGCATAACATTCCAGGCACCAAGCGGGTTGAGAACGGACGCGAAGGATGATCGCGATTGCTTAGTTCTTTATTTTATGTAAGCGCATAAAAAAAAAATTTTTTTTTTTTTTTTTTTTTTTAGGAACAAAATAATTTGCTCAAATATCCGAGCATCATGTTTCTCTCTCTTCTTTTTTTTTTTTTTTTTTTTTTTTTTTAGATTCTTACACATGCATGAATCAGGTTCAAAGATTGGTTCAAATCAGTGGCACTTATAGGACACGATTATAACTCACAATGATGATTGGTTTGAAAGATCAGCCAGGATCAGATCATGTGGAGAAAAAGATTTGTAATGTCAGGAACGAATCAGGATGAAGGAGAGTTGTAATGAGAAAAGCAATGAGGAGAATCAACTGGGGGTCATTGTGCTTTTCATTCCTTCATTCCTAAAACATTGTTGTCACTCAAACTCTTCTCAACACAAAGCAGGCTTTCAAATCTCATTTTATCATTCTTTGCATTGCTTGAATTATGTCTTTCTCCAACAACACTGCTTCTTCTTCCACCAGCAAAGTTGCTGGCAAAAAACGCGCTCGTGAGGAATTGGAAAGTGATAAGAGCGCAAGTCGCCAGTCTTCACCTTCTACTGATGGTCCACCCGCTGACCCAGTGTTTTCTTATGTACCGTGGGAGCGTCCTACCAGGGATGGGCGCAGGATCAAGAAGCTCTTTTTGGAGAGTGAACACTGCAATTTCAGGGCGCGGACAGAGAGTCCACTCTATCAGGATGGGGATGAAGTGCGACCTCGCAAGTATCTTTACCTGGAGGGAGGACAAAAACTTGACTTATACAGTAGACCTATAAGCCGTGACAATTTTGACGTATTCTGGGTACATGAGCCATCGTTGTTCAAGCAACTGAGACGTCGTAACCTGATGTTGGTCAAGGAGGCGGACTGGCAACGGTTAGAAGCGTCAGCCAAGGCATCACAACATGCACAGGTTGCTGTCACTTCAGTAGCAACGGAGACGGAAGTTGTGACAGAAACGTCAAGCAGTTGTCAAGAGTCAACGTTGGGGATGTCAGAACGACAACTCCGAAAGGTTCTCACTGAATTAGAGTCAGTTGATGTAGAGTCGCCTCGTAGCAAGCTTTTGCAAGAAAGAGCAGCACTGTTGTTAGATGTGTGTAGAACCTTTAAACCAGTTGCAGAATAAAGTGTTGTTTTCAAAATACATTTGTTGTTGGTTTTTTTTTTTTTTTTTTTTTTTTTTTTTTGATGCATGCCAAAATCTCATTCATTCATTGGTTCATTTGTTCTGATCATCACGCCATTTGAAATGACTAATGGCAATTGAAGAAAAAGGATGTGAATGGATGCTTGTGGGCATAAATTGATGGCCATTTCGTTTTCATTCCTTCATTCTTCATTTCGCCATTCTCACACTTTCAGCTAAACTTCAAGACACTCATATTCCTGTGAACAATTCCATTATACACATATTCAGAATGTCTTCCAAGAATGTTCCTCAAAGTTCACCTTCAAGTTCACCTGTTGAACTTCACTTTTCTTTCACTAGTGGGGAGAATAGTTTTGAGCACGATGATAGAGATCCTGCCTTCAGACAAGCCGACCGTCATGCACTTTGGAGAGAGAGAGGGGATCCTCGTTATCGTGATCGCTCTCCGTCTCTAGAGATTGGTGGGTCTATTGTGACCGAGTCATCCACAGGGACTTCGCTTGGTGTGCGGAAGCGCGGTGAGGAGGATGATGGAGAATCTGAACGTGCGCAGCATCATCAGCGCCGTAAAGTATTGGAGGAAGTAGACACGATGGTCTTGGACATCGTAGCTCTTTACAAGATGGTGCGTGAGCAAGGAGAGATAATTGCAAATCTGACCAAGCAGGTGGAGGATTTGCAGAAGCAAGTAGGACGGTCAAGGAGATACAATCTGCGTCCTACTTCAAGTAGAAATAGCAACCGTAAAGAGAAGAAATAAAGCTTTGCGATTGTTGATTTGTATGATTGTTAAATTTTTTTTTTTTTTTTTTTTTTTTTTTTTTTTTTATGGTTATTGCTATTACTCTTATTGTGATTGTTACTGTTATGGATACTGAGGTGGGTATAAATAAGGCGGTCGTGATATATCTAACGACGCATGCGTCGACGTTTAGGTCGAGAGGTTTTTCTGACAGATGTATGGTCATCAGACGTTGGCGACACATTCTGCACCGAGTCAACAGGTTCTGATAGGGAATTATGAGGTCGTTTGGGCTAGCATTAACAATCTTAGAGGCGTGATGATTGGCCCAATATTCAGTTATACATTGTCGTTCAATGAAGTGTTCTTCAGGTTCCCATGTATTGAGATCATGTGGATAATTTTTCCATTTGACGAGGTATTCATACTCATGAGGGGACGAGGCATTTTGCCGATGATCAATTATAGTTTCCACTTCATATGTGTCCGTGTCTTCAAAGTCATCAAGTACGAGTTTCAATTGAGATGGAGCATAATGTCTGGCCAGAATTGCACCTGTG
>NW_019029079.1:0-38847 GCF_002105155.1 Lobosporangium transversale
CAAAGTAGTAATATCGATGCTGCTGCTGCAAAGGGGCCCAACAAGTATGCTTATACAGGCCTAAAAAAAGGTGGTGATCAAGATGAGGAAGGAGGGAGCAAGCGCCCAGTCCCTGATAGACCACGCCGTGACGAAGAGATCGAGTCAACCTGGATCCAGTATATCACGCCTGAGGGCAACCAGGGCGAGAAGCAGCTCAGACACGTTCTCAAGACATTTGATCGATCACAGTACGTCCTTGTTGAGGTGGACTCGCGTGCAAGACCCCCTAAATGCAAACTATTTAGTAAAAAAGAGTTGTATGAAAAGGCCAAAGCAGCCAAGCAAGCAAAGAAGACAAATGAACTTTCGACAAAGGAACTTCAACTCAATTGGGGAACAGATCCACACGATCTGGCCCACAAACTAGCCAAGTCACGAGCACATTTGGAAAAGGGTCATAGGCTCGAAATCCAGATTAATGGCAAGAGAGGCAAGAGCACTACTCAAGAGGACCGTAATGCTGTCATGGAGAGAGTCAAAATAGAATTCGAACCGGTATCGAAGTATGTGAGGCAACCTGAGTGGGTCTCTGCAACGACAGTAACCATGCTTTTACAAGGCAACACTAAGAAGAACGACAAGACAAAACCGACGCAGCAACAAATGTAGAGTCTTGTATACATATTTTTAAAATACAATATAACAAGATAAAATAAAAAAAATAGAACTGGAGAAAACCAGTGCCTTTTATTATATTATCAAGCTGTTGCTGTTGCCGTGTGTTTTATGGCTCAAAAAACCTTTCCACGAACCCTGGACGCTCTACTGGTGGAGAACCTATGATCATTAAAGGAGTTTCATCTTCAATTGTATCCTCCTCGCTCTCGTTCACTACTAGCCTGTGCCCTAGCATTCGACTCTCGCGAATCCGGCGATTGACACTTCTGTACTTTGGGTTCTCTATCTGGGTCTTGTAGTACCGCAATGCGTCGTCAAGAGGGAGATGGTCGGTCAGGTTGCGGCGCTGCATAACAGAGAGACAGTGTTTTGAGTCCATATGAAGATCTAAAATATTGGGGTTTCCTGCTCCGGGCGAGAATCCGATGCGCAGAGAATACTCCGGAGACGAACTGGGGAAGTGTTGATTTTCATCATGGAGAGACGATCCAGTCATTAACCTCGACCCATTACCCGGCATAACAGGGCTACTCCTTTCGTACAATTCGAATGTGATTTGTGTCAAGTCTATTTTGGAATACATCTTTATGTGAGTACGATAATTCATCTTGTAGGAAAATAAAGTGAAGCAATTGACCTGTATCTTTCTACTTACAATCCAACTCTGGGATCTTGCTCTTGCTAAGGCGCGTTGGGATCCCCGACAAATAGACAATGTTGAGTAAGGTATGGACATGGGACTCTAAAATAAAAATAAAAAATAAAATAATGTAAAAACACCTAACATCAGTATATGACTTGGTTTGATATGCCAAGCTAATTTGGCGGTGTATTACCTTTTGTAAAGTAAAGGCGCGTGCATGGCGCCGCATCTGGACGTTTGCATGACTCCAGGTCTTCAACAATTTGTTTGATCAGTGGCATACTAGTCAGTAGCCCAATTTCGAGACGATCTTCCTCGCTGATGCCATACTCCAGTGGAGCCACAAAGTCGAAGAGGATCTTGGCTTTGGAGTAAAGGTCCTTGAGAGGTCCCATACCACTATCTGACTCTGAATCGATAAAAATTTTCTCTAGGAAGGTCCGGTTGTGCAGTGCATCATATTTTAATGAATCATACAGGTCCGATACCTTCGATGGATCAAAGTCATCACGATCTCCATCCGCAAATTCGCCAAAGATCTTTTCCCAACGCTCATAAAACAGTGATGGATCTTCATAGCAGCACCACGATCTTTGAATAGAATCGATATCTAAGATCTTGAAATTCCTCCGCATGATCTCTCGAAGTTTCCTCATAGTCACAATGATATCTTGCACAATTTCTCCTGGATCTGTCGCACCCTTTGGCCATATCTTTGCAATCTTATCTGCATTGTCGGGCTGCAGCAGGTCGTGAAGCTCCTTCTTGACGATATCAGTCTTTTCCTTCGCAGCATTGCTGTCATCGAGCATCTCTTTTCGAATTAAAAGCATATCTTTTGGAACCTCTCTAATATCAAGGAATCGCTGCGTGAACAACTCAGCAGTAGCACGGACCCGACGCTCTGAAGAAGTGAAGATCTTGACATCGTCCAAGACTTGCTTGTTCATGATCTGTAGATCTTTGCGGAGATTGTCACCCAAATCTCTGGATTGATACTTAGCAGCATGTGTGAACTAGAAAATGGAAAAAAAGATAGAAGCAAAAACTGTCAATGCACCATGACTACCTCGGAAAGAAAGATATAGCACATGTTTGTTCTAACAACGCTTTTACCCACCTCCCCTCCCCATTTGACAATAATCTGTAGCTTGACTGACTTGGAGTTGCCTTCTTCATCTTTGGTAATAGTGGGCTTGACTTGAACTTTGGTGCCTGGTAAATTTGACTTCTTGTCAAGGATATTCTTGAGCAGCATCAACCTACTACTGTCCTCAAGCCCTTCTTCCATTGCCTGCTCGGCTGCTGCACAGACCAGCTTCAGGTCCTTTGCATTCCGAATGATCACTTCTTCACCTCCACCGTTCAAAAGCTCCCGGAATGGCGCTGAACTGAATGTGAACTTCATCTTTTGCTTTGGCGTCCTATCAGCGTGTCTGAAGACAGAAACGAATGCCTTCAGCCGCCACGAATTTTCAGCACTGAGTTCTCTGGGGAAGACAACTTCGGACAGCTTGCGTTGACGTGCATTACGCAAAAAAACGTCCTGAAGGATTCTAGCGCAATTATTGTAATAGTAATTGTTGCCTTTGACAAACGACCATCCGTTGACGTCAATAACATAGGATTTGCCAGACACACGCAAAAGATCGAATCCGCAGACACGTTGTCCAAAGACCTTGCAGATGCTTGCAGCCATTGATTTCTCCTCAGGCGTGAGCTGGGCGACATAGCGAATCTCTCTCCCATCAGTATTCCTACGAACATGCCCATCTACCACAGGAGATCTGTAGAGTCGTTAGTTGGATGGCATGCTCTGATTAACTTCCCGACAACATAAAGTTTTATTTTAAAAATAAACTTACTTTCTAGTCTCTGCATACACAAACTGGTCGCCAATAGTATAGACTTTGATATCCTCAGCATTGTCAACATCCAAAAACTCCTCATAGATATATGATCCGTCTATTCTAGGCGTATTGAGATCTGGGTCAAACTCACTCGATTTGTTGGCGACCTTGATTAATACCGTATGAAAAATGAGACGGCAAATGTTAGAAAGTGTCCTTATGACCATTTAATGCTCTTCACAGTGTAACGTATTCAGTTTGCTAGCTATATTACCTTGCGGAAGAGGCGTCTCCCTCCTCCTCCAGCTGAAGAATGATAGTAAACATGAATGTTATGATCTTCACCAGAGACAGGCTTCTCTACGAAGGGCTTTGTCATGATCTGATCCCCGATCTGTATTGTATCTTGATCAATGATCTTGAACTCTGGCTTTGATCGAGTGCTCGGAACACTTACGCCTCTTAGTTTCAATTTTTGCAAAACTCTCTCATCCAACGCAGGCCCGCCATCGCGATCCATCGTTAGCCGCTTAGGTGTTTGTACACCGATCTGGTCCATAATTTCGAGCACAAGCCTGCGGTCCCAAAGAACTGTTTGCATGTCAACCTCGTTTACACAAAATGGTGTTCTGAGTTTAACATATTCTATAGACTTGCGGAGTGGAAAGCCTTTTGAAAAAAACGAAATAAAGAAGTCGCATGCTGGCCATGCTTTGACATCTATATCGGAAAGCGAGAAAACATTTAGAGACAACTCTTTTTTCTTTCTGGCCATGCTTATCCTATCAAGTCCATTCCCATGTTTTGGACCTATCACATCTGATTCTGCACGCTCAGACCCATACAATTCTCATAATCGTTGAGTAACATACCTTCATCAAGGATACATTTGTCGCCGAAGATTATAGCCTCGAAGGGTCCACTGTTTAGCAGACGGTCCAGAATGTTACGCATGGGCTTTGAACGAGCTTTGTCATCCATTGCACATACACCAATGATGTCTACAATTTCATTCCGCCATCCCATTCAAAAAAAAAAAAAAAAAAAAAAAAAAAAGTTTGAAAAGAATCTCCTAAAAAAAAAAAAGAAAAAAAAAGACAGCAAATGTGCAATGCAATTACATTTCTTTCGTGGATGAAATGCACTTGGAGGGGAAATTGGTGTAAGCGAGCCAAATGAGCTTGGACTGAATGAAGGGATTTCAGTTTCGCCATCGCTGCTGAGCTGAGCTGCTATGGAGCGACCAAAGGACCTAGGGAGTGTAAACCCGTTAGTTATGGGAATGGGCTGTCCTTCCATTCTATGCTTTCACGAAGCTGAAGTAGAAAATGATTCGATGGTGTAAATAAGACAAGTAGTAAAGAAAAGACTAGAGTGGAGACAAGGAGGAACGAGGACAATCAGCAAGCAAGCAAGTAAAATGCAAGGAAGACGAGCTCTCTTTTTATGCTTGTCCCTGAGAAAACGAATGAGAGGGCATGATTCTTCCTGGTCGCTACCAAAGATTATGCAACTATAAATTGCAGAGAAACATTGATGAGATCTGCTGCTGCAAGATGGAGGCTGGTGCCACCTTTGTATGCACCACTGCGATTCAAGCACTGCCCCTATTTTATGCTTTATGTCACTATAAGACTATCTAATAGTATCGAATGTGTGGCAAAGGATGTATATTGGTCGCTAGTCGACCAGGCGGTTGACTGTTGGATATGGCAAATCTATATTTTTGATGCTTTTCCAGGAGTTTGGATTGAGTCAGCAGTTGAGGTTGTTGTAGTACCATGTGTTGCACAAGGCTCACAGCATGCACAGCGTCCTTGGAATGAATAGAAAAAAACGCGACGAAACTTACTGATCGTGAAGCACCATCTCGAGTTTCTTTGGATGCGTTTCAATATGGTAGGACAGAAAGATGTTTCAGTTTTTTTTTTACATGTTCGAGCCAAGCCGCAGTAAATGGATAACACAAATTTCACTCTTCATTTGCACCACACACTCTCTCCTTCTCACCCTTTACTAGTAACAATAAGACAATAACAATATGCTATTAACAATGGCTGCAGAAAAGAAGTCACCGGCACGGACAGAGCTTCTCAAAATCATCAAGAAATATCAGAAGCGAGGTAAAAGGGCTAAAAAATCAATTTTAGGCATTTAAGGCCTATCTCGTTGCTAATATAGGCCTTTTTTTGGGTTCTTTTGGGATAGCCATGGCCCTTGGTCTACGATTTCACACGACACTACCATCACTACCAATGCCGCCATCTTCAAGTGATAAAATGTCACCCAAAACAGCAAAGATTGCCACCAGTGAAAAAGCAAACGCAGAATATGTTCTGACTACCTCACCAATCTCGGATATCTCTTCGACACGCATGTCATCTAAGTCTGTTTCAACTTCAGTTATGCCACTTTGGCTTCTGCAGGATGCGTTTGCTGACCTTACTGTTCAACTTGAGCGAGATCCAGAGTTAATACACATGATTACGGCTGAAGATCTCGCTCAGTTGAAGACTTGCTACCAAGCCTTGCTCACGGCAGCCTACTATAGCCTTTACATGGCTACGAAAATGTCTTGTAGCTCTGAAGAGAGTTCATGGATAGGTGCAGGTTTAGGCGCAATAAGGACTGGGACTGGGGCTGGGGCTGGGGTAGGCACAAGAAACAACACATTCATAGAGCGGAATTGGGCTAACGGACGGCTCTACTATGAAGGTATCAAAAAAAAAAAAAAAAAAAAAAAAGACTATTCATGGCCATGCACACTAAAAACGAATGATTCAAAATTCATGACCTATGCTTCCATGATTAATTAAATTTAGCGCACTACATCTTCCGACAAGGACTTGATGAGATAGGGGCGTTTCTGAAAGGAGAACCGAGTACAACGAAGCTTTACATGTCTCTAGAGCAATCTTTCAAGGATTTTAAAGTCGAGAGCGATGCCCATATTAGATAACTGTAATACTTGGCTGGAATGAAAAAAAGGCTTGTACCGATTAACGAGAAGCCCTAATTACTATGGAAACTCTTTATATTTACAAGTCTTAAAGGAATAGGCTTTTTGGCCTTGTAGCTTTCAAGAGCATACCCATATATTCAGAAGGCAAACAACCTTTTTTTAAATGCAAATTATTAATTTGACTACCCCAAATGGCCACAAAATCCAAGACTTATCTGGTTTATCTGGTTAAGGCCACACTCGGTGTTCCATCTACCGGAGTGGACTGTGGCAAGAAAACCCTTTTTTTTATTTATCTTAATTTTTTTATTTTAAGACTAACGGATAACCACATGGGAAAGGGAAGTGTAGCTTCATGCTTGTTATAAACAACTTTTTGCTGCATCCTTATCCAGCAGCTGTTTTGTGATCAAAGTATAGTACCTAATGCCGTGGTATTGCTCCTACCAAAGACCTAATATAGCCGCATAGGCTGTCTTTGCTGGCCTGTCTACAACCTCATTTCCGACATACCCTGCATGGCTATACACCCATTTTGCTCTAACTTCTTCTTGTGCTTTTTAAGCTTGATCCACTATTGTCCATCATTATACACTAGCTGAGTACTGCCTTAGCCGACTTATTAATGTCTGTCGTTGCTGAATCAACGCCCTTGGACTGATCTTCATCTATGAATACATCGGCCACTGTAACTCAAGGCTGTTGAGAGTCGTCGCGAGCACACAACAGAGTTTGGCGCGCGCTGGTGATACTTTCATGCTGATCGTCAATAGATAGTGTCTCCTAAGTCTTGGTCCTGAATGGGCATAGTCACTACAGATACGTCACTGATCATGCTTGTGTGTGGCAGGTAGTGAAGATAAACGATGATATTATTAAGGTATAGTTAAGAGTGATGTTTATAGGCTGAATGCTACTATAATGTGATACTGTGTTCACATTGATCATAGCCGTCTGGGCGAAGCTGAATGCTCTACTAGTATAGATATCCTTGCGTCACTTATCACCCCTACCGCCTTTGTTAGCTGCCTTCATCCTTCAATCCTAGCTCGTCCCTTTTGCTCGCATAGCTGCATTTCTTTCACGGACACTTTTACTGCCATTTATCGTCTTAACATCTTTTGAAGCGCCCTCGATGTCCGCTGTTGCTTTACAACCCCTTCTTTGCCACATTCAAGCTCTGCTCGTTCAGCCTCGGCCCCTAGTTCGCCCACCAATTGATGATGTAGACTATACCGATTCGCAACGCGTTGTTTTACAAATGGTCTTCGATGCTGCGCACGCTGTTGTAATATATTTTTGACCCTTATATAGTGGCCATAGTCAAATGGTCAAGCTTTAAAATATCTTTGCAGTCCAGCGAGAAATTGTTAGGGCCATAATGGTACGGCCTACTTGGTCCACTTGGTTCAATATCACCGTTCAACCTCTCTGGATAAACTTGGCCAGAATAAGCAATGGCCAACCTTGTTCTTCAGGAGCTCTCTGCATTACTTGTTTTCTATGTTCTTTGGAAATGTTATCACTAATGGAAGCCTGCCTCCAGATGGCTCCGCCAATATCCTTCCGGTGAACCTTGGCGCTTCATGTCAGTGGATCATTTGTATTTCTCTGTTTATACCTTTTTTTTTTTTTTTGATAACGAGAACCCACAAGGCCATGTAGAGTTTGTTATGATGTCAGCTCTGCAAATGGTGTGCCCCATTGCTGGGATGGCAGATAAAGCGGTATCTAATAATCGACCGAAGCCGCAACTTTGTACTGCTACAGTAACAGTACGACATCTTGTTCATAAACCACGTCAGCATTGAGTAGACTTCCTTGGTGCTCTGGAGATCTGCGGCATGGCTCTACCCTACTTAACCTGCTGTGTATGAAGGTCACCCTTTAGCCGCAGTCCTCAATTATCAAAGATTTACAACTTCCAGGCGCTCTATCACCGCCAATTCCACCTGCTGTCGGCAGCTTGCCGCCATCTGCTGATCTGCATCGTCTTCACGCCTGCTGCTCATTGTTATCCTTAGTGAAAGCCAAAGAATTCATCTCTGCTACGTCTGTGGCTTCTAATGCAGTCGCGTCCCCTGGCGTGTTTGCTCGCAGAGGTGATGGCATTGTCTCTTTCCCAGTTGACGGTGACTTTGCAGCGTCTGTTCCAGATTTCAGTCCTGCCGAGTTCCTCGATTGACTTGACAAAGCGGCAAACAATGTACCTTGAGATCGATGCTGTGGTTCTGAAGATCGTCTTCCATTTTTGTATCAGCTCCTTCGGCACCAAACCGTGGTACAAGTCTTGGACAGTCCAGTGGGCATCCTCACCCTCGTTCCTCCGCCCCATATCCACATCTTCCTCACCAAACAGAGCGCTTGCATGTCGAATCTCTCTGACGCCCTTGAACATCGCTTCCAAAGAGCCCCAAATCACGTTGTCGGCTACAGGTGTAAACGAGGGACCTCCTTTATTCAGGTTTGGCTCCTGTGTTTTCCCTTGTTTGTCTTCCCAGAGCTTCTTCTCCTTCACTAATGCTCTTTTGCCATCCTTCGTGATGAGTTCTATGGCCTGCTTCCAACCTTTCAATTGCTCGTCCAGTGTCATGGGACATTGCCAGAGGTGTTCTATGTCCTCCTGCTCCTGTTCACACATCCTGCAGATGTCAGTCTCATACAGGTCCGGTCACCACTGCCTCATATAAGTGAGTGTAGGAAGCATACCATGGACCTTCTTTATTCTGTGCGCTCTCTTGTGACAATCTGCTGGGCTGGTGAAGAGGCCTCTAGGCGTGTTGCCATCGTGAAGAATATGCAGGCTTGCTTTCCATTCTACTTCTCGCCAGTCTGTGTTGTATATTTCAATATACAAGATAATAACGGCCCAGCTATAAGGTTAAGAAAAATACTAAAAACACACTAGGAACACACTAGGGGAATTCCCAAAATTAATACGCTAAGAAAAATATAATAATAATAATAACGCGTCACTAGAGACGCGACAAAACACGACATGGTTCCTGAATAATCCCATGTCGCTTCTAGATAGATATGTAGTTACTTGGTACGAGTCTCTCTACCAGAAAATGAATAAATACCCCATGGATGTGGTGTGTGGACCCACATCTTATTCTCACTTATCTTAGCTTCTGATAACTACTGTCTAAATATTTTTCAGTCTGCAATATAATTCCTGACTCTGTTCTGAGACGCCCACAAGTAATGTGTTCTCACTGCTGATTGGAGTTTTAGCAGGTGTCTAAGATCATCCTCCACCACCTCGTTCTCGAAAATAGCGTGGCAGCGCAGATCGTTGTGTTCCAGTCCTTTGATTGTCCACATTTCGCTAAAATGAGCATCTTTGGCGGCTTGGTCTGCCCTTATATTGCCTCTATTCCCAGCATGGCCCTTGACCCATTTCACAGTTACCTTCCCGCCCTGCTTAAAGAGCGCTCTCGAAATAGCTGCCCACCACACTGCGTACTTGGATCGCAATCGCTGCCGTTCAGTGCTTGCTTCTCGCTTTTGAGCAAGGTCCTTGAACTGAACCACTACCGCCATGTTGTCTATGTAGACAGTCGTTGGAACGTTACGGGGACTGACTAGAATGGCTGCGTACAGTCCTACTAGCTCTGCCTTGGTGGATGAAGCATACCCATCGACTCTACCTGAAACTACATTTGAGAAGCTTTCTGGGCCTATCTGAGCCACCACCCCGAAAGCCATCCGCGCCGCCCTTCTTCCTGCCTCTTCAAGGGACCCATCGGAGTAAAGTGTTAGCTGACTCATCGTTGATAGTTTCTCTCTTTGACGCAGTATATTGTCCATGTCAACCTGTGGGATCTCTACACCTAGGCACTCAGAGGAGCCAAACCACCGATGATGACCCTCTGGGATTTTATTATTCCTTGTTCTTGAGGAGTCCATCTCTTCTTGCGCTTTCGTCCTGAGCCTCCTATCGAGAGCTTGTTCGTCGAGTTCATGGCGTCCACGTATCTTGTTTCGCTCTTGTGCTCTACGTCTTGCTCGGTTGAAAGCCGCTCGTCGTCGCTGTTCTCTTCTTCCTTGTTCATCGAGCCTTTGAAACCTAGCCTGTAACCGTAGGCGTTCTTGACGGCGAGCTCTTTCGATAGCCTTCGAGTGTGCGGCTTCTTGCTTGGCTTGCACCCACTGTTCACGTCGCCACACTCTCCTCCTCTCCGCCTCTTCTTTTTTCCTCTCTTGCTCTATTTTTCTTAGCAACCATTGCTCCCTCTTCCCTCTTTCCAAACGGTCGCGAAATTGTAACATTTTCCTTCCTTGAGGATCTTTCCACAGCCTATGCCTCTCGTTAGCTTCGCGCTCTTTTTCTCTCAAACGCTCTCTTTTTTCAAAATTTTCTCGCAAGTATTCTTTTTGGAGTTCGCGATCAGACTCAGTGTATCCTTCATACTCCTGCATACCCTCTTGTATGTAACACTGTGCTCTTCTTTCTCTTTCCTCCCGCTGTTCTACACTTAGGGGATCAAGTGGCTCTCTGGGGTCTTCCACGTCACTGAGGTAACTTATATATCCAACTTCATCATCCTCATCACCCTCAGTGGGCTGCCCCTCCAACATATTGTCTTCTGTGAGTAGTTCATCTGCTCTCTCATTGTTTTCAGCCTCATTTAGCTGTTGGAGCTCCCTTAAATCTCTCTCTTCCTCTTCGTCTAGTCTCTGAAGAATGTTCTTTTTGTCTCTACACCATACTTCGATAAAGTTGTGTGTGTAAAGGGACTCATGAAGGGCATTTTGAACATTGTGGAACCATGCTGGAGATGCCTTTGGGTCTCTCCTTTTCGTACGTACCTCATTCCAGGATTTGAGTGACGAATCCTCGTCTAGAGTTTGCTCAGCATAATATATTCCTCTTGCTGCTAATTCCCGCACAGGCTGGTCATCCACAATGCCATGAAGCATGTCTGCTATATTGAGAGCATTTCCAGGGAGCCCAAAATCGTTTGCTAGTTGCAAGTCAAACTTCACTTGTCGATCGGCCATTAGTTTACAGACGCTTGATGCGAAGTTGTGTTTGTATGCTTTTATTTTGTGTGGCTCTGCAGTTGGGAGCTTGCTCGTCCTAAGGCGCTTCTGGAGGGCAATGAGACGTGCTCTACAGATACGTCCCATCAACCCATTGTCATTTAGGCGTAGGAACAGGATTGATATCTGCTCCTCTGTCTGTGCGTCTTCTAAGTTTTTAATTGCATAGAATCTAGGGTGATGCATTATGCTGTTGGGTGTGGTTGACGGCATACGTGCTTTGCTCTTACATAGCTTCATATACTTACCTGTCATTCGTCTCACAAAAGAAGGGGGAAGTATCTGTGCCGAAATCCTATAAAGCACCTTGGGTATGAGGACGTTATTGATGAGATATGCTGTCTGTTTGTCGGTTACTGCTTTTGAGGAGAGAATACTACACATTGACGTGACTTCTCTTTCTACAATGTTCTCTGTTGTCTTCACCGACCCTCTGGCTGTTACCCAGACACCTAGTATCCGGACAGGGTCATCTTTGCCCAGCGGGCGGATTTCTTCTGCCGGTGTACCAAAATGGAGATTATTGTTATTGTTGAGCTTGCTGTTTAGTGTTAGCACCTGCGTCTTTTTCGCATTGATTTCGACCCCGTTAAGAACAAAAAAGGACGTGGCGACATCTAGTATATCCTGTACATGTTGCTTGGAGTCAGATATCCATGTCGTGTCGTCCACAAAAGCCAGACATGCGAGCTGAGGTGTATCTGGAGGGCCCTCTATTCTGTATCCCTTCATGTGGTCCATAACTTCACATAGTAGTGGATCATAAGCTATTCGCCAGAGTAAAGGGCACTCTACGCCTCCTTGATCCAGACCGCATTCTGGGCGGTACTCTTTCGTAAGCCCGTATTCTGTAATAACTCTATTGACCTTGGTAACAGCGATGTTCTCACACAACCTGATAAATGCCTCTGGAACTCGTAAGCGACGTAGCCCTCTGGACAACATACCATCGGAAGCACAATTGACCGAATCAAAACACCTTTTCATATCTTGGAACACTATCCATTGCTCCTTGCGAAACTCTCTAGCATCTTCCATTGCTGCTTGGAGGATATGAATTGGGTCCTTTGTCGTCGTTCCTTTTAAGACAGAAAAGTTAGGCCCCCGCAAGATGTTATGACGCCGCATCATTTCACTAAGTCTATTGGTTAGAACTGTGAACATGATTTTTCTTGCATGTTCTAGAAGCGCAATCGGCCTGACTTCCGCCATGCTTCCTGACCATTCTGCTGCCTTTGGGATGCAATACAATAGTCCAGTTTTCCAATCCTTTGGTATTGTTTCTTGGACTATTGTGGCACCAACAATCTGGAAAAGAATGTTATGTCCGACTTGGCCTTGATGTTGAAATAAATCGTTCGTGGTGCCTGATACTCCTGGTGCTTTGTTCTTTGGTGTCTCTTGGATCACTACCATAAATTCCTCCCATGAAGGTGGGCTCATGAGCCCATCATACCATTCTTCCTTGATCCTTTCGTGTGGTGCGTATTGTCTTTCCCAGCGTGTTCCTTGTTCCAGAGGTTTTGCAGGCCTGGGACCGTGCCACTTTTGAAACCATTCTCTGACGTGCCTTTTAATACCTTCTGGCTCAAGAATGTTGAAAGTGTCACCGTCCTCCTGTACTTGAATCATGTCCAGTATGACTCTTCCATGTCCTCTACCTAACAACTTATCAATCATCCGACCTGTCGCCGTAAGCAGCTGTCCGCATCTCTGTTCAATCCACTCTGTCATCTTCGATGCTTTTTCTAAACGCCTCTCTGTCTGCATCTCCGATATTGCCTGTACCCATCTTTTCTTGATACCCTTGCTCCATGTCTCCCATTCTTCTTCATCTGCGTTCCACCCAGGCACCTCGCCTAGATCCTCCATTCCTCTTTCCGTTTCTTCCCTCATCCATTTCGCGTGGTTGTTGAATTTGATCCGCTCCGCCTCTAGATATTCTCTTGCACTATCCTCTAGATCGGTTCGTCTTCTCCGTCTAATTGCCACCGTTGCTTGCTTGATCTTGCTTAGGTCCCGCACTAAGTGTAAGATCGAGAGTTCTGCTTGAGGTTTCACCCCTGATCTACCTACTGTTTTACCTGGTAGGGTCGCTTTTGCACAGCGAAGCACTGTTTTTGAGTACCAGCGCCACGCTTGTTCCACCTTTACCTTCTCTAATTCTTCCGGAGTTATTCTGCCTTCATTTTGGTTCTCATATTTGAGTCCAAGATTCCTCATTTTCTCCTGATCGTCGAGAGCCATGTTTAAGGCATTTTCAAAATCATCCCACTGTGTCTTGTTAATGTCTCGAAATTGAAAGCGGAAGCCTTTGGGTTTCTTGTACTTAAGAGGATCTGCCTTGTGGATGAGTGCTTGGATTGTGATATTGGCCGTCACCATTTTATGGTCCGACGAGACTCCATCAACCGAACTGTGATCAACATACACAAGCTTGCCCACCAACAAGCTATCTGTAAAGATCATGTCAATTCGGCTGACACCTTGGCATGTAAAGTCTTGTGTTGTTGGGTGTAACGCCCTGTAGGTGTCGTAGAATTGCTCTGTTTGTAGCCATTTTAGGATATCGGTTTCTGGATTGGTGCTGGTCCTTGTGCAGTTTTTTCTGTCAATCCTGGGATTGCATACCCCATTGAAGCCTCCCATAATAATTACCTCCCTGCGTTCTGCTCTTGCACTAATACATTCTCCTTTGAGCCACTCGCTTAATTCTCTGCGCTGCTTTTCCTTTTCACGATTCGTTCTATCTTCACTGGGTACATAACAATTAATCACCCGAAGCTTTAATTGTCCTTTGAAATTAAAATCTCTAGACTGCCCTCTGCTTCCACATGAGGATATTCTCCCAGCATGTACCCATAGCCACTTGTGGATAATGAGGCCGACTCCCGTACCTCGCGTTTTCCCTTCCTCACCTGTTAACCACCAAAATTTATAACTTTCTTGTTTTATATAGTCTGCTGCTATTTTCGCACCATGATTCATATTTGTCTCTTGTAACGCAATAACATCATACTCTTCTGACTCTCCCCATTTTGTGGCCTGACGAGTATACTACTCAGCCATTGGGCGATAACAATTTGTGGTACTTAGCATAAGACTTTTTTTTTTTTTTATAAAAAAAATACTTAACATAAGACATCGTCCACGTGATCGACTACTCATATGTGATTCTCGTTTAGAGTATATATAGGTGATAATCCTAAAGCTGTCATCAACCTCGAGCGAATCGGGGATCTAGCTGCTTACATGGGTTTAGCACACTATCGGGGATCTAGCTCAAATGGTAGAGCGCTCGCTTAGCATGCGAGAGGCACTGGGATCGATGCCCAGGTTCTCCAATCTTTTGTCTTTTGCACTCGGAGTTTATCTCACGCATTTTGTCCTTTAACAATGGAAAAAGATATTTTGCACGGGGGTCTTTTTTTTTTTTTTTTTATTTATTTGTACGGGATCTTTATTTCAGTCTTAAATACCACTACAAAGAAGCCTTCGACGACACAAGTTCAGATCCAGAGCCGATACTCAAGCATCAAATACTGGCCAGAATATTTATCTTATCAAGGCCGTACGTAGCTCAGAGTAGATGTTGATACTCTTTTTGCGGCTCTGGGACTAAATAAAGAACTACAAATGATTTATCTATAATTGAAATATACTATGCCGCTCTACTTTGCACTTTTGTTGGTCCTGTTGTTATAGATTGTGGATGGTTCCCCGATGCTTTCTTTCATTTAGCGCGTGCATACATCTCTAGTATTTCCGTACACTATTAAGCACACAACGATGAGTTCAGTAATTAGGAACCTCTAATGTGTAGTTTGTTTCGGTAGATATACAAACAATCATACTACCATAATCATTGCTACAATGCATAGCGTGCCGTGTTACTACTCTCTTTCTTTTCTCTTTCTTATATGTCCTTATCTCTGTCCTTCTTTATTAAGAGCTCAAGCGCCCTCAGTACTAAATCCTGTTTATCAAATTCACCAAAATACAATGGGTAGACCTCAGTTTATTTTGTGGAATGTCTATCCCCTCACCCGTTTGTAACCCGAGAGATTACTTATCTTTTGATAGTTGGTGGCAGTTCGCACTCAAAGTCGATCGTGCCACAATTACCTATACCCTTATATCTAAATAGCTAAAATATTTTAATAGCACAACCGTGACTTATAGTGATAGAAAAGAGACATAAATACTCTTTTCTGTTACGTCGATAAAGATCCTTATTTTTGTCTCATTACATTCCAAGTTTGTTATCATGTTCAACAGGGTTGATTTTTCACCACTAATAGCCAGAACTTGCCTTAGGTCGTCTTTAGCACGCAATGTCGCATACTCAGCAGCACATGTATATGCTCGCTGCGTCTAGGGACTAGCTTCATATTGTACAATCATCTAAAAGAAAGTTTGGTCAAAAAAATAAAATTTTGAAATGGCTATGAAGAGAAGCACTGTCTTCAATCCTATTTCTTGTCGTTTTCCCTCAGCATGTACTGCCCAAAAACTTCAGTGATTATCTACATTGGTCTCGTTAATAAAAGCGTAAATTTCCATCTTGGTTGGTGAAGTATTTTTGTATGTCGCAAATGAGCTGTTTGTCAGAGATTCAAAATAAAAAAAAAATAATAATAAATAACCCACTTTGACCTGACTTTATTTCGGGTGACTGTAGAGCGGAATAGAGCGTGAAAAATATTTTGTAGATAGATAGTAAGCAGTAGAAAAGTAAGTGAGAATAAGATGTGGGTCCACACACCACACCCATGGGTATTTATTCACTTTCTGATAGAGGGACTTGTACCAGGTAACTACGTATCTATCTATAAGATGACATAGGTTCGTTCTAAAAACTTCATATCAAAGATTTATCGCGTTCATGTGTGGCGCGTTATTGCCGCTAATTTCTACTGCTAACCTTTTTAGCGCATTGGCCATTATAATTTTGCATACTGTGAAATATGCAACGGAGCGCGATGAGTATCACAGCTCCCACGGCGCTGCAACTTCTAGCAGTAATAAATCCAGACTCTTTCCTACTCTAGACTCATCTCCGCTTATTTCCGTCGAAATAAAAATCTAGAATCATCTAGTCTGTAGGATACATGTTGCCGTTTGTAGATGAAATAAAGACCCCGTGCAAATAAAAAAAGACCCCTGTGCAAATAAGGTGTGTACAGGGCAGTGCAAATAATTTTTTTTATAAGTGAATATTTATTTGCACGGGGGCCGTACAAATAACTTCATCCTTAACAATTGTACAGCGGATTTCTGTCCGTCAAAGTTTTTTTTTTGAAAGGATTAATCTATTTAGCAGCCCATTACCAAATATAGTCAACTTTGAAAACTCTATTTGGCAGCTGGGCTGCCAAATAGCATTACCTTCAGAGCCTTCAACACCTTTACATGCACTACATGAGTCCTAGGCTCGAATCCAGTCAGAGAGGGAAGCTTGCATCTAACATGCGAGCCAAATTTTGTTGCCTTTTATGGGCAACGACATTTTGCTTTCCTCTCCGCTCAATTCAGGGTCTGGTGGAATGAATATAAACAGTGTATTGTACTGATGTACTAAGCATACCAACATGAGTTTTCTTTTTTTTTTTCTGAAATAGAGAAATGAAAATGTTGACATGATAGCAAAAAACTATATCAGTCCCATATATATCACTGCAAGGGATATCTTGCCTCAAACGAAGACGCTCACCATACAATGGACCACTTCATCACTTGTAAGAGAAAAATACAGCTTTGGTTGTTTCCGTGTTTCACATATTTTATTGTCGTTCACACTTTCTGAACATAGATGTTAAGTAATTTAAGGTTGTTATATGGATACTTCACAAACCATAACAGTTGCCATCCCTTCTAATACAACAAGAGTGTTTACATTCCGAACATTTCCTGTTGAACAAGAGGAGACCCAAGTCAAAAGATTCGTGTTATGGGGATGACAACTTGATGATCTTAGAGCCATAAAGGCCCCCATTTCAAAAACAATCAGCGCCGAGAATCTAGAACTATTGAACTATTGAAAAAGAGCATTTGCCAACAATCTTCTATTAAAGAACTGCATGAAGATCGTACCCATTATGGCCAATAAAAGATCTAAAATAATAAATTTTACTTTTTCTCATGATACCACACTGAGCGGAAAGTCATTTCAGCGGAAGAGGGATTGGTAATGTTGTAACTTCGTCGTAGGCGAAGGTTTGCCTTTCTTGTATGTCCTCTCATCAAAGACGCCTTTCTTCGGGTATAATAATATTCATCTAAGAGATACCTCGTTCACAAGATAAAAGAAAACAAGAATAAACATCAGGCACCAAAAGCAAAAGTCTGCAAGAAATGAGGCCTGAATCAAGAATACTTCATTATAGTAGAAACATTAAATCTCTATTTATGATACCATTAATTATACGGTAGCGGCAGGTCTTGTTTACATTCTCATTGTTATAAAGATAATAGTAGTAAAAGATATGAAAGAATAATTAGTGCAAGTGCTGGATTGCTCCGATGAAGCAACATGTAAATCAGGTATCAATCAAATAATAATAGCACATTCATAGATATAATTATACTCTTGCCTTTTTTTCACGAGTGTTCGAAAGCGAGGGTGTCCAAATATTCTGGAGATGTGCCTTTGATATAGGGTCGAACATCTAATGGTGTAATCTTTCTTGCTTCCTTGTCCTGTTCCTCACTTTTATTAACCTTTTCTGCTACTTCTCTTCTTCGTTAGTACTTTCGTTTACTTTTTTATTTTGCGTTTTGTTGTTTGGTGTTTTCTTTTCTTACTTTTACTTTCATTGACTTCTTGGTACTTACCTTACTTACCTGAGACTGTCCACCCTACCACCCTATACAGTCCCTTACCCTTGAAGAAGAAAAAAATATAAAAAAAAAACTTCTTTCCGGAATTTGCTTTCTTTCCTGTACTTTCATTTGCTTTCACTTTCTTGCTATGTTTCCGTTTGTTTTTCTTTCTACTTTCTTGTCATGCTTTCGTTGTATTCCTTTAACACTTGTTATATTTTTTCACTCATTCTCCTTTACTGGTTCTCTTTCTTGTTATCTTTTGATGGTTTACTTTCTTGCTATCCTTTGATGGTTTACTTTCTTATTATCCTTTGATGCTTCACTATCTTGTACTTTCATTTACTTCTTGATAGCTACCTTGTTTACTTGAGACTGTCCACCCTACCACCCTATACAGCCCCTTACCCTTGAAGAAAAAAATATATAAAAAAAACTTCTTCCCGGTATTCGCTTTCTTTTCTGTACTTTCATTTGCTTTCACTTTTTTGCTATGCTTCCGTTTGTTTCGCTTTCTATTTTCTTGTCATGCTTTCGTTTGTATTTCTTTAACGCTTGTTATCTTTTGACTCATTCTCCTTTGCTGGTTCTCTTTCTTACTATCCTTTACTAGTTCATTTCCTTGTTATCCTATGATGGTTTACTTTCTTGCTATCCTTTGTTAGTTCATATCCTTGCTACCCTTTGATGGTTCACTTTCTTACTATCCTTTGCTAGTTCATTTCCTTGCTATTCTTTGCTGGTTCGCTTTCTTGCTATCCTTTGATGGTTCGCTTTCTTGCTATCCTTTGATGGTCTACTTTCTTGCTATCCTTTGATACTTCCTTTCTTATTATTCTTTGCTGCTTCACTTTCTTGCTGTGCTTTGATGGTTCATTTCCTTGTTATCCTCTGATGATTCATTTCCTTGTTGTCCTTTGGTGCTTCACTTGTTATTCTTTGCTAGTTCATTTCCTTGTTATCCTTTGATGGTTACTTTTTGTTATCCTTTGGTGCTTCACTTTCTTGTTAGCCTTTGATGGTTCAATTCCTTATTACGCTTCCATACTTTATCCTTCAATGCCTCACTTGGTTGCTACGCTTCCATTTCTTTCTTCCATGCTTGACTTTCCTGTTATGCCTTCATCTCTTTTTCGGTACTCCACTTTTGTTATCCTTTTCTATGTTTTCCTGGGCGCATCTCTTCCGTGTTATGTTCTATTACGCTTTCCTTCATTGCTTCGCTGTCTTGTTATTTTTTCATTTGCTTTTCTCGACGCTTCACCTTTTTACTATGCTATCCTTTGTTTTCTTCGATGCTTCACTTCCTTGTTATGCTTTCTTTCTTGCTGCTTCACTTCCTTGTTATGCTTTCTTTCTTGCTGCTTCACTTCCTCATTTGTTTTCCTTGGCTCTTCACTTTTTAAATATACTTTCATGTGCTTCTCTTCGACGCTTCACTTTCGAGTTATCCTTTCCTTTGTTTCCCTTCGATGCTTCGCTTTCTTACGTTGTTTTCATTTGTTTTCTCCCTTTTCTTATTATAGCTTCCTTTTCTTATTATAACCTCCTTTGTTTCTCTTTGTGTGTGCGTGTATGTGTGTGTTTTGTTTTACTTATTATACTTTCGTTTGTTTCCCTTCTGTGCTTCTCTTTCTTATTATGCTTTCATTGTGTGCTTCCATTTTTTTTTTTTTTTGTTTTCTTTTTTTTTTTCTTTTCTTTTCTTCAGTGCTTCCTTTCCTTGCCATATCTTACATTTGTTTCCCTTTTGCTTTTCTTTCTTATCATATTTTCATTTATAGGCGCCGGCATTTCTTACATATCTTTTTGTTTGTTCTTCCCCTCGCTTTACTTCTTTGCTATGCTTCCGTTTGTTCTTTCTCGACTTTCCCTCCTCCTTTCTCTCTCCTCTCTCTCTCTTTTTTTTCTCACTTGCTTTCACTTACTCCTCCTATGTGCTTCTCTTCCTTAGTTTATTTTCATTCGCTCTTTCTCAGTGCTCCTTTCTCTTTCTTATTTCTCTTTCTTTTGTTGGTTACTTGCCGCTTCCCTTCCTTACCTTACTTTCTCTTACATCGTTTCCTCGTTGCTTACCGCTCTTGGGGGCTATTTTGCCTTTGGTATAGTATGGAGACAAAAAGTATGTAGGTTAGTATAAAGTAGTGACGGCAAGAGAAGGCAACGGTCGTAGTTGAGCGAGAGTTAGGGATGACATAAAGAGTCACAGGGAGAGACGGAAAAAGTGTGTGCGTGCGTGCTTGTGTGTGAATGTATTTGGCAAAGGACTGCGATCGAGACTTACTTTTCAAGAGGTGGGGAGGTGGAGAGGTGGAAAGATAAAGAGGTGGAGAAGTGAAGAAGCGGAGAGGTGGAGAAGTGAAGAAGCGGAGAGGTGGAGAAGTGAAGAAGCGGAGAGGTGGAGAAGTGAAGAAGCGGAGAGGTGGAGAAGTGAAGAAGCGGAGAGGTGGAAGAAGTGAAGAAGCGGAGAGGTGGAGAAGTGAAAGAAGCGGAGAGGTGGAGAAGTGAAGAAGCGGAGAGGTGGAGAAGTGAAGAAGGGAGGGGGGAAGGAAGAGCGGAGAGGTGGAGAAGTGAAGAAGCGGAGAGGTGGAGAAGTGAAGAAGCGGAGAGGTGGAGAAGTGAAGAAGCGGAGAGGTGGAGGTGAAGAAGCGGAGAGGTGGAGAGTGAAGAGCGGAGAGGTGGAGAAGTGAAGAAGCGGAGAGGTGGAGAAGTGAAGAAGCGGAGAGGTGGAGAAGTGAAGAAGCGGAGAGGTAAGAAGGTGGAGAAGTGAAGAGGTGGAGAAGTGAGGAGAAAGGAAGAGGAAAAAAAAACAAAAGAAAGAGCGAGCTTAAAAATGAGAGAAAAGCGTCATTCTCCCAATCTCACTCGTCGCCACCATTTCTCCTTATCTTTGTTGAAAGCGGACATAATTATCCGAATATAGGCGAAATGAAAGTGATTGGACGCCATTTTGAAACAGCATGAAATTCAAAGAAAGGGTGGATGGAAAACTGTCGGCTTGGACAGCCCGGAAGCGATCCCGTTGCCTTTCATTGCGACAATTTTCGCATTTGTTGACGTAATAAGCGAAAGTGATACGACACTGAGAAGAACGAAGCAAAAAGCATCGAAGGTATTAAACTTAATGACTATGAGTAGACACTACTCACACCACGACTTTTGACCCCAGACTTACACATTGTATGCTTTTTTTGCGGTCGCATTTTCTTAAGGAACAAAAAAAAAATTGATAGAGAAAGATGCATTAATTTTTCATGCATCTTTGGGTGTAGCCACACTTTTCATTACATCTCGCTCTTCTCTCTTTTTTATCGCTTCTAAAAGTATAATAGACAAGGATCCAGGCTTGTCATAGACTCTAGTGCCTTCTAGTTTCTGATTGAAAGTAATACAGTGTGTTCAGGTCTGCTACAGTATCTGGTAGATGCTTTTCATGGAGCCCATCACCTTTCTAGCCCATGTCCCAAAGGTAAGCCTGCCTTATTTTTTGTTATGACCATCTTGTTGAGCGAGCAACAACAAGCAACACGTAAAAAGTATGTAACGTGTGTGTCGAGGAAAATATTATATCCAAGCTCTGCAGGGCCTTCAGGGCCTTCAATACTTTTGATTCAACACCTTCATTACTATTGTATTTAATTCTTCGCATTAAATTTATTTATCCCTCTTTCAATGCTTTCCCTACCTTCACGTACATTATTCCTTTTGCTTCATGTGACAATGTAATGACATCAACCCTCCCTGTGGAAGGAAGATGCTTTTGCTTTTAAAGCAACCGACTATTGCCATATTCGGATAATTATGTCCGCTTTCAACAAAGATAAGGAGAAATGGTGGCGACGAGTGAGATTACCCAAGAAATCATGCATGGATATTCAGCGAATAAACAAGAATGCAAGAATAGCAAAATGGTGTCTGTTGGACAATGTAAACACTTTAAGGTTTGGTGGTAAATGAGGTGCAAACATTTTGATGATGACTGACATAAGGATTGGAGCTGTGTGTCACCAAGGAGTACCCACCATCCCGCCTAGTGCAGGTTGCCGGTTCACACAGCAAGATAGTGCTTACTTTGAGTATTGCTCCATGGGTGCTCCTTATTTATACTTGTGCAGGAGACAATAGAAGTGCTTCCATGGTGAAGAGTCCAAGGAAGTGCTTCTCAATATATATATATATATTGAAGCCTCTCTTCCAAAGCCAGTTGTTCATAACATAACAATAGGCACCAGAACCCCTCATTTTCGGAGCAGTACATTAATAAGTTCACCCTCCTATCATCTAAGCAATGCCGCCTCTACTAAATTTTCAATTTTCGGAGACTGCATTTTAAAGCTTTTTTTTTTTTTTTTGTGTGAATACTTTTTATTAAGAGATTGCTTGCTATCTAGCTATCTAGCTTACCTGGTTACTATCCTAAGCTACAAGAAGCCAGACTCTTAGCCACCTTGGAAAGCGCTTTTCTTTGTCACCATCGAAAAGACTCTCCAAGATGTTGTCCGGAGCACACCACGTGGAGGTGGTCTGGCATATCGTGCTCCGTTGGTCAGGCCCCATGGCCTTGCAAACGCCCGCACACACACACATTTATTTACCCATTCCCATCCCCATTCCCTTTCCCATCCCCATTCCATTTCCCTTTCCCTTTCCCATTCTGGACCGAAGGGGCTCCGCCATCGCAAGGCTCGTTAAAGAACCAGCTCAGGCTCATGCCCGTTCGGACCTACCTTAGATATGCATTGGTTATTGCACCTTGGATGTGCATTGTTGCTATGCTAAAAAGTGCTTTGTGTTGTGTTAGTAAGGGTTTTTTTTTTTTTTTTTTTTTTTTTTTTGGCTTTCTTATGTTTTTAATTGGCTTTTTTTTTTCTTTTTTCTGATATGAGATCTTTTTTTTGCTTCTTTTTTTAGGCTTTTATTTAGTCTTTTTTTTTTGGTTTTTTTTTTTCTTTGGTTAATTTTTTTTTAATTGTTTTTTTTCTTTGGGTTATTTTTTTTTCTTTGGTTTTTTTTGGTTTATTTTTTTTTCTTTTTTCTTTTTTCTTTTTTTTCTTTGGTTTATTTTTTTTTCTTTTTTTCTTTGGATTTTTTTTTTTTTTTTTTTTTGGTTTCTTTTTTTCTTTAGTTTTTTTTTTTGAGGTATTTGATTCCGGAGGCGCTTGTTTTTGCCTGGATGGACTGTTCGACCTTTCTTTGGTTTAGTCCTTTTGCTGGTGGCGCCGAGCTTTCGTTACCAGTGCCTTCCAGACCACACGATGAGAAGTGGCCTGGTCGCTATGATTTGGTGTTGTTCGTGAAGCCTTGGCCATCATACCCGAGATGGGATGGGCTGGCTATTTGGCCGCGGAGAAGGCCGTCGTTCGACTGCGGTAGACTATGAGGCCGTTTAGAGCGTGGCTGTTTAGAGCGTGGCCATCTGGAGCGTGGCCAGTTGAATACGGCTTTTCGTTGGAGTGCAGCCGTTCGAGTATGGGCGCCTGAGTGTGGCAGCCTGGCTGTGCGTTATGAAGCCCCAGTTGCTTTAGGCAGCTTCATGTCGTTGCAGTCTAATCGTGGAATGAAAAGAGAGACACAAGCAGAAAAAGAATAATCAGAACAAGGACAGTGAAGCACAGAGTGACAGTGTTGAGAACTTCAGTGAGAGTGATTGTTTAGGGAGTGTTGCTTACCTTTTGTCTTGGTTGAGGAGGCCGATGGTCGAGGAGACCGAGGAGAAAGAGAAGAGAAAAGAAGAAAAAAGAAGAGTCAAATGGGTCCTTTTTATATTGGTTTCTTATTATTATTATTAACGTTCGCGCAAGAGGAGAAGGGCCGAGGAGTGATTGGTTTTCAAAAGCGCGCTATACTAAGTACCTTGCTTGCTGTACGCTCAAGAGCGACCAATAAAATATCAACAACAAAATAAAAAATAAAATAATATACGTGTCTTTGATGTCATCTGTCATATTTCATATGATAAAGAAGAGACTCTCACGATTGAAAGTGGGAATAATGCTCTGTCCTCAAGACTCATAAGGAAAACCTGTCTATAAACAACCAGAGCATGAACTGTATTGCTCTCGAGCTTGTTTACTCTTATTGATAAAGGGGATCATCTTCTTTATCCTCTTCTTCTATTTCATTTCTTCACTCCTAACAAGAGATGGGATAGACTGTCGTTGGGCCTGTACTTTGGCAGCTTGCCGTTTTTCCAGAGTGTGGTGGAAAATAACACATGACATTCGTCAGAATACCTCTCCGCCTTTTTTTATTTTATTTTTTATTTTCATGCAATACAATGTAGAATACATTAAGATTTGAAGGTGAAACAAAGTATCAACGTTTATATATCGACCAGTAAAAGGCACACGATCGTTTGATGATAAATATATGTATATGGAGTTTTTTTTTTTTTTTTTTTTTTTTAATCAGCTTCAATCACTTTGATCAGTTTCAGTCAAAGTCTCCATTCCACCAGATAGACTTTCCCCCTCCTTTTACTCATTCAAGCATAAGTTTCCACATACAGCACTTTCTGTCTTTCCACTCACCTCTTTTTTCTATTGAATGGTCTACGAAGGATGGCCTATTCACATTGTCATAGGTGCCATGGATGTATGTCCCACCCGCACCACCCTATTAGCTCGAAAGGTAGGTGCAAGTCGGCTGAATATGATGGATTATTTCGAGAAAGAATCAGAGCTGTTATGCCTTCCTGGGGTCTTTGGCAATGCCAACGGGCTGAACATGTCCACGACCACTCAAATCATGACCTCTGACGGCGATAACGAGACTGAAATATATTTTGTAGATAGATCGTGAGCAGTAGAAAAAGTAAGTAAGAATTAGATGTGGGCCCACACCCATGGAGGTATTTATTCATTCCCTGGTAGAGGAGCCTGTAGCGGGTAACTACATATCTATCTATAAGATGGCATTGATTTGTTCTAGAACCTCATATCGAAAATTTATCTCGTCAAGGTGTGTGGCGCGTTATTGCCACATAAGTCACATAGACTTACCAAACACTTGCAGACAAGGGATCTCCATCACAACCCGTTCATTACGTAGGTTCTCGTCAATCGTGTCCTTGGCAAACCTCATTAGGCTCCATTGGTCTTCGACAAATAAATGTAGGCTTCGCTTGTCCTTAGACGACTTGGTCTCAGCATAAGCCGCCTCAAAAATGTACTTTCGAATCGTCACATCTGGTTTCAGCGGATCCCCTTGCCGTACGCCGTACTCCAGCGAGGATCGGTTAGCCCAATCAAGCGCAAAAGCCTAGTCATCCGCTGGGAAGAAATAAGTCATCAATGGATCCAAAGCTCCGCGCGCAAATGAGTCTTCAAGCTTGTTTGAGAAGGGATAGCTCTTTTCTGCCAACTCCTTAGAGCTATGTTCAATCCACAAAGATTGAGGAAAATAAAATGTTTGCGCTTGATAGTTTCCCATCATAACCAAGTACCTGTTGTTTGCTGTGAGTGATATGGGTGAGCGTAAGTACAGTGGTAGGAAGAGGATAAAGACATTTTCCTTCTCATTATCTTTGAAATCGCAGCCTTGGACTCGGATGCGTCCTGTGTGGGTCATCTCTCGGCTGAGCTGTGTACAGAGAGCGGCCACTGAGTTAAGCAAAAAAAAATAAAATAAAATAAAATAAAATATATTAAAATAAAATAAAATATATTAAAATAAAATAAAATATATTAAAATAAAATAAAATATATTAAAATAAAATAAAATATATTAAAATAAAATAAAATATATTAAAATAAAATAAAATATATTAAAATAAATAAAATAAAATAAAATAAAACAAAATAAGTAAATAAAATAAAATAAAATAAAATACAATAAAAAAGAAAGCGGCGTAGCGGGAATTGAAAATGGGTAATCTGCGCGCTTGTGATATTGTTGGTTTTAGTTTTAGTCACGTGTAGAGGGTTCGCCACCAACTATTTAACGAGCAACAGCTCAGGAAAATCTGGCTCCTTGTTCCTTATTTTTACACAAGAGCCATTTGAGTACTGACTGTTCTCGTCCAGGTAAAGAGCCCTCACAACGTTCGTCGTTAGTAGCCATAGATCATTAAAGGTTCCTTATTTTTACACAAGAGCCATTTGAGTACTGACTGTTCTCGTCCAGTCTTCGAGTAGTGTGTGTGTGTTCTTTTATTGTGTTAGAATTATTTATCTATCAGCTGGAAGTGACCGGCTTCATAATCCACCAAAACGACCTAAATCTCCTACCACATCTGCCCCTAAATTTTGCAACAATATTTCTGGTGATCTACGCAGGGGGTGGCAGCTACAATGTCTTCCAATTTATCGATTCTTCTTACCATGATCCCGAAGTGGCCGTCGGCAGAGGCTGAGGGTCTAACCGCCGCGACATGGATCAGCGATTTTGGAGGTGTTATCGAAGGAGAAACCCTGAGCAACAAGTTGATGTTCGTCGAGAGGCAGGCGACAGGCAAGATCCAACGCTGGATCAGGCGCTGGAGGATGACAAACAAGACGAATGGTGCCTGGAGCCAGTTCGTCAGCGATTTCATCATGGAGGCCTCTACCCCTAGAAGCCAGGATGTCACCCTGGACGAGTTGCATTCTATTAAGCAAGGAGAAGATGAGACGACAGCCAACTATGTACAACGAATGAAACTTACCATGGAACTCCTCGACCCAGAGTCTGGTTGCGACGCACAGCCGTACAAGATCCCAACAGCCACCGAGCGTCTACTGGCGTACAGATTTTGCAAGGGTTTGAGGCAAGACCATCCTTTCAAGGTCAAGAACAAAGAAGCGCCTGCGACCTTGAAGGAAACCTTCGAATCAGTGACACAATTGGTTGAAGGAAATCGTTGGGGCATTGACACCACTGAGAGCCGTGTCATAGCTCGCAGCAACGCTGAGCATGCTGCACCAATCGAGACGAATGTTCTGCTTGGATCGACCCTAGTGCCGAGGACGCACTACTCTGGCTTCCTAGCGGACTTCAAAGACGACAAAGAGAAAGTTAATCAATTAAGCGTAGACGAATTAACAGACATGTTCGGAGCCTGGACCCTTGCTGCCGAGGAGCGAACTCCGGAGGCGCGAATCGCTCAGACTATCTCAAGAATGAAGCCCGGCTGTAGCGAGGCGAGTGTTTGGTTCCTCTGAATTGGCCAAGCATATTAGAGTGGAGGCTAGACCTAATGCCGTGCTCCAACCCGCCGAAGTTCGAAGTCAGCAGGCTATCCCTATGGCCCGTAGAACCTGCCATAAATGTAATCAAGAGGGGCACCTCTTGTCGTTCTGGCCCATTGGTGGAATGCTTCCGATGTGGCGAGCGAGGCCATACTTCGAAAGGGTTTTGCACTAAGGAACAAGGAAGCCCCGCCACAGGCCGCCAATAGCGTCCCATTGGCCACTCAAACTAACTCCTCGCTAAGAGTGCAAAGTTTAGAAATCTCCGCCACTAATGTCGCCCAATCATTTATCACGACTAAGCCACAGCGATTAAATTCGACAGGTGCCCAGCGACGTCGCAGTGAGAGGACAGGCACTCCTGCAGGTCCATCGTCTCAACGAAGAGAGGAAACGAGAGGCACTACTCCACCTGTCCGAGGAATGCAGTGGGAGGCTGAGGCATCCACTAGTAGTGCGCAACCTTCTGGGGACCCCCACTTCCAGACAGTGACTTTTGATGACAGAGCGGTCGACGGGCGAGAGAATAATGTTGCAGAAGCTCCAAATGCGACGCCAAAGCGTACCAGGAAGCGCGTCATTCCTGATCCAGTGGTTCGTTGATGCGGTCGAAGGATTGAATTTTGATTTGGCCACTCACTCCAAGTACCGTGGAAAGATGCAGTGCAACTCAAGGCAGCTGTTACCGAGGCCTGGGCCCGCCATGCCCCTCCAAGAAGAAGCAAGCCTAAGAGGAGTCAGTCAGCAATAGCTATGGCCAGGAACGTTCAAGGTGGCAAGGGTGATGTCACGACCGTCACCGCCTTGGGACGAGACTTCAACAACGCCGTTATTGATCCAGGCAATGACCATACTATGATGGGCCTACATGTGGCAAACGCACTCGGACTGAAGTTAGAGCCTGCTACTCGTGCGGTGCTATTAGCCCATGGGTCCTTCCAGAAGCTTGCGGGCCGCACAAGACCTATCGATATTTATGTGTCCGGGATCCCCCTGAGAATGTCGATGGGAGTGATCGACTGTAAGGGCACATATGACTTCCTCCTTGGCGATGACTGGCTCAAGGCGCTGAAAAGCCAAGGCTGATTGGAGCAACGGTATCGTGTACTACGTGGAGAGTGAGGGAAGGACTATCACCCTTGGTGGCGGTCTAAATGTTCGCGCCTCAACCCCTCAGCCTACGACATCAACGTACTTGTCTGATGAGAGCGATGAGTATGATGATGAGTACGACGACTATGAGGATGACGAATCAATCTACGAGACGGAAGAATCCGATGCTGATGCAGGGTACAGAGCCTTGAGAGTGAAGACAATAGAGGTTGGTGACCCGGATCTGCAGGCGATGACCGCAAGAGTGTTCTCTAGCAAGATACAGTGCGAGAATGACGATGCTCGCGTAAAAAGGCAGCCGTTCGCGGTTGACGGAGTCAACGTGGACATCAACCCAAATTTGTCCAATGAGCAATACGGACAGATTGTGGAGTTACTTGAAAAGAATAAGGACAGGCTGACTACCAACCTTGAGGACCTCGAAGTGACGTCTATTTTAGAACATGAGATCAACATTCAACCAGGCGCCAAGCCAGTGTACGTAGGATGGTGCAAACGGTACTCGCCGAAGGAGCTTGACTTCCTTAAGAAGAGTGTTGATGATGAGCTTAAGGCAGGAAAAATCATAGAGATGGAGAGCGAGTTGGTGCGCGCCGCTGAGTCTTGCTCCTAAGAAAGACGGATCCTTGCGCAAGTGCGTCGCATACATAGGCCTAAATAAGGTTACCGAAAGGGAGAGCTGGCCACTGCCAAACATCGAGGAAATACTTGACAACTTAGGCGGATTCGAGTACTACAGTAGCCTGGACGGATTTCAAGGTTATTACGTGATTGGCATCAAAAAAGAGCATGTCAAGTATCTTGGCTTCCGTACGCCTTTTGGGACGTTTGCATACAAGGTAATGCCATTTGGGCTCAAGAACGCGCCACATACCTTCAGTCGCTTCGTTAGAAAAGTGTACTCAGACCTTATCGGAAGAGTGCTTGAGGCGTACATGGACGATGTGTGCGTGCGCACGATGACCTGGGGAGAGCATTTGAGAGCCCTCGATCATACGTTTGCGGCAGCTCGCGCAGGAGGAGTCAAGTACAAGACTAGTAAGCTCCATTTCGGGTATGACAAGGTGAAGTTTACTGGCCACGTGGTCGGCAAAGATGGAATTGAGGTCATGCCAGACAAAGTTGACAAGGTCAAGAATTTCACCCCATTACGTAGCAAGGAAGATGTACGTGCATTCTTGGGCTTGACGGGCTACTATCGAAGGTTCGTCGAAAGCTACGCTCAGATTGCAGAGCCGCTGACGAGGCTCCTCAAGAAAGGTGCAAGCTTCACCATGGGTCCTGAACAGGTGGCCGCAGTAAAGGGTCTCAAAGCCAAGTTAATTCAAGCTCCGGTACTTAAGGCTCCAGATTTCGAGAAGGATTGGGTGGTCTCGTGTGACGCCTGCAAATACGCTATGGGCGCAGTGCTAGAACAAGAAGATGAGGAGGGTAAGTTGAGACCGGTCTACTTTTACTCGAAGACCTTTCAAGGAGCCGAACGCAACTACTCTACCTTTGAGCAAGAGTGCCTCGCCGTTGTCATAGCCGTCAAGAAGTTTCGGCCTTACATCCTGGGTAGGTCCGTTGTCGTTTACACAGACCATGCGCCACTCAAATGGTTGTTTTCCAAGACTGATCTGACTGGTCGACCTGCGCGGTGGCAGATGATTCTGTCGGAATTCGAGCTGGTCATTAAGACCAAACCAGGTACGAAGAACGGCAATGCAGACGGGATGAGTCGCATTATGTCGGAAGGAATAGCCACGGATGACATCGATGACGAGGTGCCAGAGTGTCTGAGCCGAAGGGCAGAATCCACAGGAGAAAAGTGGCTGGCGAGCCAATGGTACGCGAACTTCTACATGTACCTAGCCGAGATGAGACTGGAGTTAGAAGACAAAGTTGAAATGAGGAGGATCAAGAGACAGGCATACAGGTTTCGACTGACGAAGGAAGGTGACCTACTGTATAGAGATGCCGACAACAGAGAGAAGAGGTGCGTAGTTGAGGATGAAGTCGAGGGTGTGCTGAAGGAGGCACACGACAAGGGCGGTCACTATGGAGCAGAGTCTACCCTAGCAACAGTTCGTGACGTGTGTTGGTGGCCAACGATGAGACGGGATGTATTCCACTGGGTCAAGTCTTGCGGCCGTTGCCAGCAATTTGGAAGTCGAGTGAAACATAACAGGTTGCATCCTACGGTCTCCGAGTTCCCATTTGAAGTTCTCTTCGTTGACTTGATTGAGAACTTAGTCGAAACGCCTAGGGGGATGACCACCATAGTCGTCTTCACAGATTCCTTCACCAAGTGGACTGAAGCACATGCAGTGGCCAACAAAGGCGCGCAAGGCGTCCTAGCTGTTCTATTTATGAAGATTATCTGTCGGTTCGGGCTCCCTGTTATGATTAGATCGGATGGAGGCCCCGCATTTCGTAACGAATTCAAGACTTTCTGTGACCTCTGGGGGATCAAGCACGTCACTGGTTCGACAAGGCATCCGCAAAGTCAGGGACAGGTCGAGGCGACAAATAAGCTTATCGAGGAGCGACTGAGGAGAGTACTGCCAGCTGGATCTAAGGATTGGGATGCATTCCTACCGAAAGCAGTATTCGACGTGAATTGTCGAGTCGTTAGGAGCACAGGAGTGTCGCCAATGGAAGCACTTATGGGCTACACAGGACAGTCAGCGTTACGGCGACTGTTCGCGGACGACAAGTTCCTCGTTTCAGCAGAGGCACCGGAAGAGAACGATGTAGTCCTAGAAGAAAGCATGGCGAGATTTATCGTAAGAAGAGAGGGAATCCGTGAGTATGCATACTCATGCAAGCTTAATGCCAATGACAGGATGAAACGTTACTATGATCGACGTGTTCGCCCACAATCGTTCGAAGTAGGATCAAGGGTTTACATGTTCAATTTGGATTTCGTCACAGGCTTTGGACGCAAGCTGGAGCCGCGTTGGTTAGGTCCATTTGAAGTAGTCTGGGCGAATGAAAAGGGATCATATGGGATCAAGACGGGTCGAACGCATTATGGCACAAAGGATGGGGTAGAAACAATTAATGGAGACTTCCTCAAGCTCGCAACTCAAAGGCAACGATTATGGGAAGATGATTTTATTGAGAACCTACAGAGAGCTACTGAGAAGAATCCCCACTACGCCGACACCGAACAACCTCTCGCGCCAGATCAATTACACCAGCCAAGTCTGGGTCGGGGGCGGGAGGACACAGCAAACGAAGGCACTCCAATCCAATCTCCACATCCCTTGTCGCCAAGGACAGGTCAAGCTCAATCTCGTGACGCTCCTCAGGCGCAAGTTGCACCTTCCGTGAACGAAGCCTCTCGCGAAGACGCGACTGGTCAGCCAAGCCTCTGGAGAATGCCACCTCGCCGTGAAGAAGATACTTCGCCCGTACGCGTTTCTCAATTGGCTCGTCTATGTCTTGAAAGGCCTCAGCTGACCGCTTATTTAGCTCTCGAGCGGGGGGGGAACTGTCTGGGACTGAGGAGATTCTGGAGAAGACTTCTCCGCTGCAAATGGCGAAACAGAGGAAGGGCCAACCTCGTGGTCAGTAAGGGCAACCACCTCAGGAGAAGCAGAAGAAGGGGGAGTGACAACGACGGCAGGAGCAGGAACAACGGCAGGAGTAGAAGAAGAAGCAGAAGCAGGAGGAGTGGTAGGGGTCGAAGGAGTGATAGGAGAGTGAGAAGTGACAGCAGGACGCGACTCTGGAGACGTGCCCAAAGACAGACTTAAGCTCTTGTCTGAAGAGGGAAGCATTGTCTTGGTGGAAGTGGTTGGTCTTGGGCAAGGAGGAACCTCGTCTTTCTTAATAACAGTGCGGGCCATGATGACGATGAAGTAGTTCAAGCAGGGCAAGGAGGAAGGAGTTGCGAATGAAAAAAAAAAAAGAAAAAAAAAAAAAAAAAAAAAAAAAAGGGAATGGAGGAATGAACCAACATTTATGTCCATGGCAACATCATCATGTGGAAGTAATGGCGTGATCACGGATCAAAATGATTGGCCGAAGAAAGAAAATTTTCCTTGGTCGATGCCAAGGCGAACCAAAGGGTGACAAGAACAATGATGCAATGACCAAAATGCGGGGTAGCAAGAGTCAAGGTGGTAGAAGCGCAAACAGCACAATGAGTTTCTTTCTTTTTGAGCTGCGGCTTGGCGGAGCCGAACTTCGCAGCTGGTGGGGGTGTTGGTTTTAGTTTTAGTCACGTGTAGAGGGTTCGCCACCAACTATTTAACGAGCAACAGCTCAGGAAAATCTGGCTCCTTGTTCCTTATTTTTACACAAGAGCCATTTGAGTACTGACTGTTCTCGTCCAGGTAAAGAGCCCTCACAACGTTCGTCGTTAGTAGCCATAGATCATTAAAGGTTCCTTATTTTTCACAAGAGCCATTTGAGTACTGACTGTTCTCGTCCAGTCTTCGGTGAGTGTGTGTGTGTTCTTTTATTGTGTTAGAATTATTTATCTATCAGCTGGAAGTGACCGGCTTCATAATCCACCAAAACGACCTAAATCTCCTACCACATCTGCCCCTAAATTTTGCAACAATATCATCCGTCAATTTTCATATGCTCGCAAGGTGGAGAAAGAGAAAACTCTTACGGGTGGAGGGATAACCATCCTCAAAGATATGCAGGGTCATATATCATACAACAACAAGAGCACGAGCCACAATGCAACAAAGAGAGAAAGGGTGTGACGCGACTAAAGTAAAAGGACAGGATTCAGAGCACAAGCTTATCAACACTCGCATACCCTTTTTCGCCAGCAATTAAGCTCGAGTACCTTTTTTTCTTTAGCAATGGGGTTCATCAGGCACTGTCAGTAGAGTTTGCTATTTGACTCTCTTCTCCCATTCTTTCTCTTCATCCTTAACAAAGAATAGGATCATTGTCGTGGGAACTGTGCTGCGGCAGTTTTTGTTCAAACAGACATTTTTCCTTTTTTTCTTTTCCTTATTTTCCTTTTCAAAGGCCAAGAGATACGACACGTCATTCCTCGATACGATCGTGTGCCTTTTACTGGTCGATATATAAACGTTGATATTTGTTTCACTTCAAATCTTAATGTATTCTACATTGTATTGCATGAAAATAAAAAATAAAATAAAAAAAGGCGGAGAGGTATTCTGAACGAATTCATGTGTTATTTTCCACCACACCTGGAAAAACGGCAAGCTGCCAAAGTACAGGCCCAACGACAGTCTATCCCATCTCTTGTTAGGAGTGAAGAAATGAAATAGAAGAAGAGGATAAAGAAGATGATCCCCTTTATCAATAAGAGTAAACAAGCTCGAGAGCAATACAGTTCATGCTCTGGTTGTTTATAGACAGGTTTTCCTTATGAGTCTTGAGGACAGAGCATTATTCCCACTTTCAATCGTGAGAGTCTCTTCTTTATCATATGAAATATGACAGATGACATCAAAGACACGTATATTATTTTATTTTTTATTTTGTTGTTGATATTTTATTGGTCGCTCTTGAGCGTACAGCAAGCAAGGTACTTAGTATAGCGCGCTTTTAAAACCAATCACTCCTCGGCCCTTCTCCTCTTGCGCGAACGTTAATAATAATAATAAGAAACCAATATAAAAAGGACCCATTTGACTCTTCTTTTTCTTCTTTTCTCTTCTCTTTCTCCTCGGTCTTCCTCGACCATCGGCCTCCTCAACCAAGACAAAAGGTAAGCAACACTCCCTCTAAACAATCACTCTCACTGAAGTTCTCAACACTGTCACTCTGTGCTTCACTGTCCTTGTTCTGATTATTCTTTTTCTGCTTGTGTCTCTCTTTTCATTCCACGATTAGACTGCAACGACATGAAGCTGCCTAAAGCAACTGGGGCTTCATAACGCACAGCCAGGCTGCCACACTCAGGCGCCCATACTCGAACGGCTGCACTCCAACGAAAAGCCGTATTCAACTGGCCACGCTCCGAATGCCACGCTCTAAACAGCCACGCTCTAAACGGCCTCATAGTCTACCGCAGTCGAACGACGGCCTTCTCCGCGGCCAAATAGCCAGCCCATCCCATCTCGGGTATGATGGCCAAGGCTTCACGAAACAACACCAAATACATAGCGACCAGGCCACTTCTCATCGTGTGGTCTGGAAGGCACTGGTAACGAAAGCTCGGCGCCACCAGCAAAAGGACTAAACCAAAGAAAGGTCGAACAGTCCATCCAGGCAAAAACAAGCGCCTCCGGAATCAAATCCTCAAAAAAAAAAACTAAGAAAAAAGAAACCAAAAAAAAAAAAAAAAAAAATCCAAAGAAAAAAAGAAAAAAAAAAACCAAAGAAAAAAGAAAAAAGAAAAAGAAAAAAAAATAAACCAAAAACCAGAAAAAAAAATACCAAGAAAAAACAATTAAAAAAAAATTAACCAAAGAAAAAAAAAAACCAAAAAAAAAAGACTAAATAAAAGCCAAAAAGAAGCAAAAAAAGATCTCATATCAGAAAAAAAGAAAAAAAAAGCCAATTAAAAAATCAAGAAAGCCAAAAAAAAAAAAAAAAAAAAAAAAAACCCTTACTAACACAACACAAAGCACTTTTTAAGCATAGCAACAATGCACATCCAAGGTGCAATAACCAATGCATATCTAAGGTAGGTCCGAACGGGCATGAGCCTGAGCTGGTTCTTTAACGAGCCTTGCGATGGCGGAGCCCCTTCGGTCCAGAATGGGAAAGGGAAAGGGAATGGAATGGGATGGGAAGATGGGGATGGAATGGGTAAATAAATGTGTGTGTGTGCGGGCGTTTGCAAGGCCATGGGGCCTGACCAACGGAGCACGATATGCCAGACCACCTCCACGTGGTGTGTCCGGACAACATCTTGGAGAGTCTTTTCGATGGTGACAAAGAAAAGCGCTTTCCAAGGTGGCTAAGAGTCTGGCTTCTTGTAGCTTAGGATAGTAACCAGGTAAGCTAGATAGCTAGATAGCAAGCAATCTCTTAATAAAAAGTATTCACACAAAAAAAAAAAAAAAAGCTTTAAAATGCAGTCTCCGAAAATTGAAAATTTAGTAGAGGCGGCATTGCTTAGATGATAGGAGGGTGAATTATTAATGTACTGCTCCGAAAATGAGGGGTTCTGGTGCCTATTGTTATGTTATGAACAACTGGCTTTGGAAGAGAGGCTTCAATATATATATATATATTGAGAAGCACTTCCTTGGACTCTTCACCATGGAAGCACTTCTATTGTCTCCTGCACAAGTATAAATAAGGAGCACCATGGAGCAATACTCAAAGTAAGCACTATCTTGCTGTGTGAACCGGCAACCTGCACTAGGCGGGATGGTGGGTACTCCTTGGTGACACACAGCTCCAATCCTTATGTCAGTCATCATCAAAATGTTTGCACCTCATTTACCACCAAACCTTAAAGTGTTTACATTGTCCAACAGACACCATTTTGCTATTCTTGCATTCTTGTTTATTCGCTGAATATCCATGCATGATTTCTTGGGTAATCTCACTCGTCGCCACCATTTCTCCTTATCTTGTTTGAAAGCGGACATAATTATCCGAATATGGCAATAGTCGGTTGCTTTAAAAGCAAAAGCATCTTCCTCCACAGGGAGGGTTGATGTCATTACATTGTCACATGAAGCAAAAGGAATAATGTACGTGAAGGTAGGGAAAGCATTGAAAGAGGGATAAATAAATTTAATGCGAAGAATTAAATACAATAGTAATGAAGGTGTTGAATCAAAAGTATTGAAGGCCCTGAAGGCCCTGCAGAGCTTGGATATAATATTTTCCTCGACACACACGTTACATACTTTTTACGTGTTGCTTGTTGTTGCTCGCTCAACAAGATGGTCATAACAAAAAATAAGGCAGGCTTACCTTTGGGACATGGGCTAGAAAGGTGATGGGCTCCATGAAAAGCATCTACCAGATACTGTAGCAGACCTGAACACACTGTATTACTTTCAATCAGAAACTAGAAGGCACTAGAGTCTATGACAAGCCTGGATCCTTGTCTATTATACTTTTAGAAGCGATAAAAAGAGAGAAGAGCGAGATGTAATGAAAAGTGTGGCTACACCCAAAGATGCATGAAAAATTAATGCATCTTTCTCTATCAATTTTTTTTTTGTTCCTTAAGAAAAATGCGACCGCAAAAAAAGCATACAATGTGTAAGTCTGGGGTCAAAAGTCTGGTGTGAGTAGTGTCTACTCATAGTCATTAAGTTTAAATACCTTCGATGCTTTTTGCTTCGTTCTTCTCAGTGTCGTATCACTTTCGCTTATTACGTCAACAAATGCGAAAATTGTCGCAATGAAAGGCAACGGGATCGCTTCCGGGCTGTCCAAGCCGACAGTTTTCCATCCACCCTTTCTTTGAATTTCATGCTGTTTCAAAATGGCGTCCAATCACTTTCATTTCGCCTATATTCGGATAATTATGTCCGCTTTCAACAAAGATAAGGAGAAATGGTGGCGACGAGTGAGATTGGGAGAATGACGCTTTTCTCTCATTTTTAAGCTCGCTCTTTCTTTTGTTTTTTTTCCTCTTCCTTTCTCTCACTTCTCCACCTCTTCACTTCTCCACCTTCTTACCTCTCCGCTTCTTCACTTCTCCACCTCTCCGCTTCTTCACTTCTCCACCTCTCCGCTTCTTCACTTCTCCACCTCTCCGCTTCTTCACTTCTCCACCTCTCCGCTTCTTCACTTCTCCACCTCTCCGCTTCTTCACTTCTCCACCTCTCCGCTTCTTCACTTCTCCACCTCTCCGCTTCTTCACTTCTCCACCTCTCCGCTTCTTCACTTCTCCACCTCTCCGCTTCTTCACTCTCCACCTCTCGCTTCTTCACTTCTCCACCTCTCCGCTTCTTCACTTCTCCACCTCTCCGCTTCTTCACTTCTCCACCTCTCCGCTTCTTCACTTCTCCACCTCTCCGCTTCTTCACTTCTCCACCTCTCCGCTTCTTCACTTCTCCACCTCTCCGCTTCTTCACTTCTCCACCTCTCCGCTTCTTCACTTCTCCACCTCTCCGCTTCTTCACTTCTCCACCTCTCCGCTTCTTCACTTCTCCACCTCTCCGCTTCTTCACTTCTCCACCTCTCCGCTTCTTCACTTCTCCACCTCTCCGCTTCTTCACTTCTCCACCTCTCCGCTTCTTCACTTCTCCACCTCTCCGCTTCTTCACTTCTCCACCTCTCCGCTTCTTCACTTCTCCACCTCTCCGCTTCTTCACTTCTCCACCTCTTTATCTTTCCACCTCTCCACCTCCCCACCTCTTGAAAAGTAAGTCTCGATCGCAGTCCTTTGCCAAATACATTCACACACAAGCACGCACGCACACACTTTTTCCGTCTCTCCCTGTGACTCTTTATGTCCATCCCTAACTCTCGCTCAACTACGACCGTTGCCTTCTCTTGCCGTCACTACTTTATACTAACCTACATACTTTTTGTCTCCATACTATACCAAAGGCAAAATAGCCCCAAGAGCGGTAAGCAACGAGGAAACGATGTAAGAGAAAGTAAGGTAAGGAAGGGAAGCGGCAAGTAACCAACAAAAGAAAGAGAAAATAAGAAAGAGAAAGGAGCACTGAGAAAGAGCGAATGAAAATAAACTAAGGAAGAGAAGCACATAGGAGGAGTAAGTGAAAGCAAGTGAGAAAAAAAAGAGAGAGAGAGAGAGAGAGAAAGGAGGAGGGAAAGTCGAGAAAGAACAAACGGAAGCATAGCAAAGAAGTAAAGCGAGGGGAAGAACAAACAAAAGATATGTAAGAAATGCCGGCGCCTATAAATGAAAATATGATAAGAAAGAAAAGCAAAAGGGAAACAAATGTAAGATATGGCAAGGAAAGGAAGCACTGAAGAAAAGAAAGAAAAAAAAAAAAGAAAACAAAAAAAAAAAAAAATGGAAGCACACAATGAAAGCAAATAGAAAGAGAAGCACAGAAGGGAAACAAACGAAAGTATAAAAGTAAACAAAACACACACATACACGCACACAACAGAGAAACAAAGGAGGTTATAATAAAAAAGGACTATAATAAGAAAAGGGAGAAAACAAATGAAAAACAACGTAAGAAAGCGAAGCATCGAAGGGAACAAAGGAAAGGATAACTCGAAAGTGAAGCGTCGAAGAGAAGCACATGAAAGTATATTTAAAAAGTGAAGAGCCAAGGAAAACAAATGAGGAAGTGAAGCAGCAAGAAAGAAAGCATAACAAGGAAGTGAAGCAGCAAGAAAGAAAGCATAACAGGAAGTGAAGCATCGAAGAAAACAAAGGATAGCATAGTAAAAAGGTGAAGCGTCGAGAAAGCAAATGAAAAATAACAAGACAGCGAAGCAATGAAGGAAAGCGTAATAGAACTAACACGGAAGAGATGCGCCCAGGAAAACATAGAAAAGGATAACAAAAGTGGAGTACCGAAAAAGAGATGAAGGCATAACAGGAAAGTCAAGCATGGAAGAAAGAAATGGAAGCGTAGCAACCAAGTGAGGCATTGAAGGATAAAGTATGGAAGCGTAATAAGGAATTGAACCATCAAAGGCTAACAAGAAAGTGAGCACCAAAGGATAACAAAAAGTAACCATCAAAGGATAACA
>NW_019029080.1:0-38661 GCF_002105155.1 Lobosporangium transversale
CACTCATACGATGAACGGAATACTCTTTTGTACCCGGCACCCTCGTCTCAGAAAAATGATACTATTATCAAAAAAATGTTCCTCCATAACATCCCTGGACGTGACAAACTTGAACAGTTTGGACGTATGATTCTACGAGATATCCATACCCTCAAACCTGCCCGTTATGAGAATACACAAACCACATGGATAATTTATAAAGGCTCCAACCTGCGCAACCAGTTGAACACCTATAATAAAAAGATTCTCCAATCCGCCCCAATAAGGAGTCGATTGTAGATGACTAGTTCAATGAGATCTCTTCTGTATCTTATATTATAACTAGCCCTCATCCCCGACAAAATAGGTCCGGTTTTTTAGACTTAGTAAGTTTTCTTTAGATTTTTTAGGAGTTTTCTCAGGTTCATGGTATAGGCCAGAGCTGACCCTCCTTGACCCTAACCCTAAAAATAACCCTAAAAGAAAACCCTAAAAATAACCCTAAAAAAACCCTAAAATAGAACCCTAAAAATAGACCCTAAAAATAGATACCTAAAAATAAATTTTGTCACGTGACCCTAGTTAAGGAGTAGAAAGCCACAAATAACTGGTTTGCTGGCTCCAAATAAACCTGTTTGCTAGGTCGACGCGTACCACGGAAATGATACATATATCCTAGGATTTTTTCGGACTTAGACCTTCCTTTTTTAGTCTAACCGTTCGGATAAATTATTTGTAATCTATACTTAGATTAATTTTAGATCTTACGTCATAACTGACTCAATCTGAAACAATCTAGGAGTTTCCGGATGAGACCCGATTTGGATAATGATTCCTTTTTGGGTTACCGTTCACCCTCTCTCCCGAGAGTCCGAGAGGCGTGAAAAAAGTATAAAAAGAAGACAAGGCTGAAGAGAAAAGATCGAAACAAGCACTTGTCCCGCAGTCTTCTTTCTCACTCTCAGTCACTTTTTCCACTTTTTCACAAAAAAACCCATCCTACTTATCAAAAAACCTCAGTTAATTAATAATATAACTAAAATCAGAGAAAACAATCCTCACAAAAAACTCCTTTCCAAAATCAACAAGACCATTAACTTTATGCTTACCCATAAACTTATCATTGGCCCTGCTGATAAAAACTTAGGACTCACTATTATGGACCTAGACTGGTATACATCCCAGACTACGAAACTTCTAACAGATACTTCCTGTTATGTCCCGTGCCCTTCGTTCTCCATTGACAATATGATAAACTCACTCTTTTCTATAGTCAATCTTAGTCCTCTTAGAATTAAAAATAAATTACTCTCAGAAGCTAAACTAATAAGAGATAATGTTAGAACCAATCCTAACTTCTATACTGTCCCAGTTATGTATCTTTTACCTAAAATACATAAGTCACCACCCGGTGCTAGACCTATAGTCCCCTCTTTCCCTTGGATAACACACACTATTAGTCAGTTTGTCGATAGAAACCTGCGCCCTCTACTTAATGAGTTCCCTAGAGATCTTCCCGACACCCCCACACTAATACGTTATCTAGAAAATTTTGACTTTGATCCTTACTGCCATTACTCATTAGCAGCTTTCGACGTCATCAACATGTATGGTAACATCGACTTTGAAGAAGCCAGAAAAACCATACTACACTACTTCTGCAATCATTCTTACAATTATGAAATCCAAATATGTCTGAAACTCGCAGAATGGGTTAATAAGAACTGCCTTGTCTCTGACCTTACAAATAATTACAGACAAGTCAAAGGCTTAGCTATGGGAACTCCCATGGCACCCACCATAGCCCGCCTCTTTGCATGCTGCGTAGAGAAACAACAACAATTCCATGGAGTTTTTCCTGACAACCTTCCAGTTGACACTAATTCCCCAATGTTTTTCTATAAACTCGATTTCTTTGACATCACCCTGTTCCGGTATATAGATGATGGCTTTGCCATAATCAGAACTACCAAACATGATAACCTTCCCTGGTCTAAAGAGACATTCAATCTTTTGAAACCATACATTGACATTAAACTTCATCAGATTTATGCCTCTTGTCAAAGTCTTAATATCACTATCGACCATGGTAACAATGGTCAACAAGTAGTTATGCTCGACCTTCTTATTTCTGTCGATAACAATACTAGTCCAACCCGATTTACTATTGCTCCTTTCGACAAACCCGTTAATAAACACCTATACACTGATCCAGATACATACTACCCTAGGAAATATGTTTTTAACTGGATTAATGGTGAAAACCAAAGACTAATTAGAAACTCTAGTCAGTCTTCTTTCCACACCCATGCCACAGCACAATTTGCCCAACATCTTCTTAATAGAAACTACCCCTCACATGTAATCAACAATCAACTCAGATTACACTCATACGATGAACGGAATACTCTTTTGTACCCGGCACCCTCGTCTCAGAAAAATGATACTATTATCAAAAAAATGTTCCTCCATAACATCCCTGGACGTGACAAACTTGAACAGTTTGGACGTATGATTCTACGAGATATCCATACCCTCAAACCTGCCCGTTATGAGAATACACAAACCACATGGATAATTTATAAAGGCTCCAACCTGCGCAACCAGTTGAACACCTATAATAAAAAGATTCTCCAATCCGCCCCAATAAGGAGTCGATTGTAGATGACTAGTTCAATGAGATCTCTTCTGTATCTTATATTATAACTAGCCCTCATCCCCGACAAAATAGGTCCGGTTTTTTAGACTTAGTAAGTTTTCTTTAGATTTTTTAGGAGTTTTCTCAGGTTCATGGTATAGGCCAGAGCTGACCCTCCTTGACCCTAACCCTAAAAATAACCCTAAAAGAAAACCCTAAAAATAACCCTAAAAAAACCCTAAAATAGAACCCTAAAAATAGACCCTAAAAATAGATACCTAAAAATAAATTTTGTCACGTGACCCTAGTTAAGGAGTAGAAAGCCACAAATAACTGGTTTGCTGGCTCCAAATAAACCTGTTTGCTAGGTCGACGCGTACCACGGAAATGATACATATATCCTAGGATTTTTTCGGACTTAGACCTTCCTTTTTTAGTCTAACCGTTCGGATAAATTATTTGTAATCTATACTTAGATTAATTTTAGATCTTACGTCATAACTGACTCAATCTGAAACAATCTAGGAGTTTCCGGATGAGACCCGATTTGGATAATGATTCCTTTTTGGGTTACCGTTCACCCTCTCTCCCGAGAGTCCGAGAGGCGTGAAAAAAGTATAAAAAGAAGACAAGGCTGAAGAGAAAAGATCGAAACAAGCACTTGTCCCGCAGTCTTCTTTCTCACTCTCAGTCACTTTTTCCACTTTTTCACAAAAAAACCCATCCTACTTATCAAAAAAAGTTTGTTATTTGATGGAAGCTTTTAGATTGCTGGAGGGATTTCGTGTTGCTGAGGGATAGCAATAGAAACGATTTTCACATAATAATCTTGCCAATAAAAAAAGGGTTGTCAAACAATAATGAGCTTGGGGTTGTCAAATTAGATATTTTACTATTTGGCAACCCGGGTTGTCACGCAAAGAAAAAAAATTGAGAAAAATAATTAAGGGGGGGGTTGTCAAATAAGAGTGACAACCCGGGTTGTCAAATAAGAGTGACAACCCGGGTTGTCAAATAGATTAATTCTTATTTTCATACAAGTCATGTGGGCCATGTGGGTCATGTGAGCCGAAATATACATGGAAGTTCAATCTAACCTGTCTCTAAGTCCATAATCATATGGGAAAACCAGTTCTCATATGTAAAAGTCATTCAAATGAATCTCAATCCAAACCAAACTTTGGATAATGACAAAAGACACTAATATAAAGCGATCTAGGGTAGCAATTGAAGTTTCTGAAGAAATTGAGTATCCGTAGTGACATATAAACTGACTTTGGAAACCAAGTATAGCTTGGTAGACACTTGTCTAAAAAAATGTTTCGTTGAAATTATGGTGCGTGCCAAAACTGATGCAATAATTTGCATTTTTTAACATTCATTCCTCATTCTCCTTTTCCTTTCTAATGATCTTCCCTACCATCACCGCTTCTCATTCTCATTTGTCTCGCCTTCGTAGACTGTCATCGCTGTTCTCATCAATGACGCAATTAGCGATTAATCGCCATTTGTATAGTCATGTCTCATTGCATCAGTTTTGGTAAAAAGTACATGTCAGGTTTATCCATCCCTTACTTCTTTCTTATTCTTTATTCTTTCTTTATAGCACCATCACCACTGATACACCAAGCGACACTCTACATATCTGCCATATCTTTATCATAACATGAAATCATTATCCAAATCAACTATCCAAAATGCAACTGCTCTACTTCATCAGGGAAAGTCTTCCAGAGAAGTGTCAAAGAGTTTAGGGATATCTGTTACCTCAGCTCAAAGGATTGGGAAAAGAGGCAAAGAAAGTATTCCAGTGCTGAGAGGGGCCGACCCTGCAAAGTTACTAAGAAAACGAAACAGCTTTTATCAAGATTTTTTGACATGGGTGTATTTGTCAAGGACTGACAGGACGAGTGCAAGAGAAGGTAAGTGATTTAGGAACAAGAATGAACTTAGGAGATTCAAGAATAGTTTTATTGCAGACTGAGGTTTACTATGTTACAGATCTATCATATTTATACTTGTTTGACTGAAGCGGAGACGCGCTTCAAGAACTCTAAATAAAGCTTACTCAAATATTTCCTAAGGACTTTTACCATATGCGGAACTTCAAGTGTTGAGTTAACTTAATACACAGGATCCGAGGAAGATATCTGGTGCAATCTTATTTCAAGGTTCCTTGGCACTATAAGCCTTGGTTATTGGTTTATAGCTCTTCTAGAATCCTTGGAGCTATTCACGGAGCTAGAAAACTAGGAGACGCGACTTGGCTTGACAGGCAAACTATGCATGGAGGAATGAGTGAAGGAAATGAGCGGAACAAATTAATCAAGCACACGTGATCTTTTTCAGATTCGAATCAGACAAAAGTCATTCATCAATTCATGAGCTAGACATTGCTTGCTGTTCGTGACAATCCCTCCTCTTATGAGCGATCTCCTGATCGCGGCGAATACCCAGGTGGCCGAGGTAAGTGTGGGTAGCGTTCATGGAAGTCATGAACAAGGTCCTGACTATTCTCGAGATTCTTAGGAGGTTCTTTGGTAGGCTCATCATAACCAATCCACTTGACTAGGTAACGGAAGCGTCGATTCTTAAATTCTGATGACAAGATTTCTTCGACCTCGTATTCGTTTTCGCCATCGATCTCAACCGCAGGAGGCGGCGGAGCGACACGACCCGGGATGGAATTAGCATGGTAGGGCTCAAGCAGAGAGACATGGAAAACAGGGTGAAGTCGTGAAAGTTCTTTTGGCAGTTTAAGTCGGAACGAACGCGTTCCAACGGCTTCAACTAACTCGAAAGGTCCAAGTCGTTTAGCGTCGAGTTTATCAGAGGGCCTGGTAGTCTTTATATTGGTTCTTGACAACCACACCATGTCACCAGGTGAGAATGATGGCTGTGGCTGAGCATGTTGGTTGTAATTACGCTCTTGCGATTCTTGGGCTTCACGAATATAAAACTGAAGGTCTTCTTGAACGTCTTTCAAAACTTGTAGACGATTTTTAGCACTAGGACTACTGGCAGCAACCCTCGGGATTACGAAACTGAATCTTGGGTGATACCCTTGATGCGCGAAGAATGGCGTCTGGTTGGTGGATGAGTGGACAGTGTTGTTGTAACAGAATTCTGCCATAGGGAGCAGACCAACCCAGTTGTCCTGCTGATAATTCAGAAAGCAACGTAGATATTGTTCCAGAGTAGCATTTGTCCTTTCGGTTTGACCATCAGTCTGTTGATGGAATGCTGTAGCAAGATTCTGAGTCACACCTAGGCCTTGAAGGAAGTCTCGAGTGAATTGTGCGGTGAACAGGGATCCACGGTCGGTGACGATATCATCCGGGAGACCATGGACAGCTACGATACGATGTAGGAACAAAGTGGCTAATCCTGCGGCGTCGATATTGTCTGTTGATGGGATAAAGTGCGCCATCTTGGTGAATCTGTCTACGACAACTAGGATAGCAGTCTTGTCCTCAGAGGGTGGTAGTTGAGTGATAAAGTCCATGGAAATGGAGGACCATGGTGTCTCGGGTACAGGCAAGGATTGCAACAAGCCATATGGCTTATGGTGAGTGGTCTTATTGCGCCGACAAATGTCACATGTAAGGATAAACTTCTTGACGAACTGACGCAACTTTGGCCAATGATAGGTGCGTGCTACAAGCTCGAAGGTCTTATGAACTCCAAAGTGACCTGTGATGATGGTGTCATGACAGTGACGAAGGATATCCAGCTTGATGCGGTCATTGGCGGGCACGACGATGCGGCCCTTATGGTATAGCAGACCATCCTCGATAGCATGCTCTGGGTAGGACTCTGGCTTCTGGTGTAGGCTGTGGAATATAGCAGCTGTTGTTTCGTCTTGAGGGTAGGATTCTTTGATTCTTGCAGTGATGTCGTTACTGCTTGATTCTTGATGTGTGGCTACGGCTAATAGTTTTGTATCCCATGGTTCTAGTTTGGGCAGGATCGCGTCATGGACAGCGTCTTCCCCCCCTTCAGGAGGGTGCATGCGAGAGAGGGCATCAGCAGCACCATTGAGAATGCCAGGGTGATAGACCACGCGGAACTTGAACTTGGATAGACGTTCGGCGTAGCGTACTTGACGAGAACTTAGGGAACGTTTTTCAGAAAAGTACTCGAGGTTCTTATGATCAGTTAGGATGGTGGCAGGGAAGTGAGAGTACGCGAAGTAGTGGCGGAATTGTTCCAGACCCTCTACAGCGGCTAGGAGTTCAGTATCATGGACATGGTAGTTTCGCTCAGGGGGTGTCAGAGAGCGAGAATAGTAGGCAAGAGGCCGCAACACTCCTTTGTCGTCCGCCTGGCTACAGACAGCGCCCAAAGCGTGCTTAGAAGCATCGGGCTTTTGATAAGTAGGATGGGTTTTTTGTGAAAAAGTGGAAAAAGTGGCGGAGAGTGAGAAAGAAGACTGCGGGACAAGTGCTTGTTTCGATCTTTTCTCTTCAGCCTTGTCTTCTTTTTATACTTTTTTCACGCCTCTCGGACTCTCGGGAGAGAGGGTGAACGGTAACCCAAAAAGGAATCATTATCCAAATCGGGTCTCATCCGGAAACTCCTAGATTGTTTCAGATTGAGTCAGTCATGACGTAAGATCTAAAATTAATCTAAGTATAGATTACAAATAATTTATCCGAACGGTTAGACTAAAAAAGGAAGGTCTAAGTCCGAAAAAATCCTAGGATATATGTATCATTTCCGTGGTACGCGTTGACCTAGCAAACAGGTTTATTTGGAGCCAGCAAACCGAATTCCCTTAAATACTCAAGTTGCGTAGTGGTATTTTTTTGTTAGAATTTATAATGAGGTGACGTAGTAGGCTATTTGCTAAATCCACCCTTTTCTGCCAGTTGCTTCTTCCGAATCACCATCGCCATCTAATCCTGTTCCATCGCTCATTACTATTTTATTTATGTCAGGATCGCTCTCCTGCAGACTCCATTCAGGCCCTTCTCGTGTTTCTATAGTCCATCTCCTGTCCCAGGTAACCTTTTTATTTTTTTTAAAAAAAAGAAAAAAAAAAAAAACGCGTAAATTCAAATTAGCCTACTTCATTTCTAACTCTCTGTCTTCCTTCTCTCTGAGATAGATAATATTAGCCGTCCACAATGGTATTTATAAATATCACGAACATGCTAGCTATTTCGATTAGCTTATAATTAATTATTTTTCTTGATGCAAATTATAGGTCCTCACCACTGATACCTTAATTTCGAGTAACGGTGAGGATGCAGCTGAAGACCTTGAGCTAGGCTCCGAATTCTACAATCATGATGAAGCTAGCGACGTTGATACGGATCCTGAAGAGCACGACTGTGATGATGGTGGAGACTATTCTTCGGATGTGTCAGATTCCGAGCCAGAAATAGTGTGGGGGCCAGTTGAACCATCCGGTGAAGACAGCACCTCTGGGAATGCTCTCGCGCTATCTGAAAATAACGTAGAAGAAGTAGAGGATATATCGAGATTGAGTCAAGATAAGGAGGCTCGTGCAATCAGTCTGGCTTCTACAATTGTGTCTGCGCAGCTACGAGAATACTCTTGGATTGAGTCGACGGTCCCAGAGGCTAAGATTAAGGATATTGTTGATGGCCTCAGGATTAAGAAACAGGACTACGATTATTTGCCGCACGTATTCTATGTGGACAAAAGGGACTTTGAACTGTGGAAGGACCGAGATGGCAGCGATCACTTTTTTATTTGGAATAAAGGCAACTCTGAGATAAATGGTAGAAATGAAGACAATGAAGACTCTGAAATCACCAACGACAATGATAGCAAAGGCAAACTGCGTTCATTTCAACTTTATTTCTGCCACTGTGCAGGCGCCCCACGCAAAAAAAAGATTACTGACCAAGATCAACTACTTGAGAGGCCAGCCAAAAAAACTCGCAATGTTTATAAACCGACCAAGAAAGTAGGCTGTAAAGCCAGGCTAATTGTTCATGACGTAAAACCCGATATGGAAGAGTTCGCAAGTAGAGGAGAAAGGAACCAGCTGCGTGTGATATATTACTACAAGCACACTGGGCATACTCTTGCCAGTCTCGAGGACTTTCAGCATCTCAGAGTGACAGAAGAAACAAAATCGCGAATTCGAAACCTTGTCCGTTTAGGTCTCTGTACAAGAAAGATTCTGACAAGGATAAACCTGACTGGTAGCCAGGCATTCTCGCGACACCAAAGAGGGTCTTTAGAGCGTGACCATGTCCTGAAGTATGAGGATGTGTACAATATTTATTATAAATATTCAAGTGGGCAGAGTCAGCTTGAAAAGAATGACTTAGTCTCGATGAGGCTGTGGATGGACAAACTAAAGGACAAGGGCTTCACTGTATTCACACTCGACTACCACATCATAATAGACGGAGTGAATCATGCAAGATTTGCATATGGGTTTATGTCGCCGTTCCAGAAATCAGTTTATGGATCCAATTTTAAACACATTGGGCTAGATTCAACACATGGAACAAATCGCTCTAAACACGAGCTTTACACCATAATTGTGCGGAACCCACAAAGTCTGAGTGCTATCCCAGTTGCCTTCTTGCTTACGAACGATCATAGCCATGTACCGTTGGCAAGATGGTTGACACATATCAGAGAAACCATTGGCTCACCTGAATACATCACCACTGATGATGCTCGAGCAGAATATAAAGCAATCCGATTGGCGTTTGGAGACTCAGCCACAGTTCATTTATGTCTATGGCATGTTATGAAAGCTTGGAGCACCAAGCTTCGAAGTGTTATCCGTGCAACGCAAGACAAGGCTGCTAAGGAGTTGAGGGAAGAAGCGATGGGAGAGCTCCGTAGAATTTTGTTTGATCCAAACCGTACGCGAGCTGAGACTCTTATTTCAGAATTCGAGTTGAAATGGCAGGATCATAATGAGGGCAAAGTCTGGAATTATTTTAGGGAACGCTACCTCAGTGAAGACCGAAGGAGAAGGTGGATGAAATGTTATCGTATGGGAAAGTTTTATGCTGGGATGGATACTAACAATTACGTCGAGTCCTGGCACAACCACCTTAAGTCGCACTTCTTACGAGGTTATACAAACTGCAGAGGAGATAGATTGATTTATATCTTAACTCATGATGTAGATGAGTTTTACCAAATGATGGCAATGCAGACCGTGCGGCGCTATGGGCGACATTCAAAAGGCGAGAGAGATGACATTCACCAAAGAAAATTTCTAGATGGACTAGAAGACCTTCCACAGCGCATTGTTCACGAGCAGCAAGTGGGTGACCGAACCGTTTACTGTGTGCGCTCGTTCTTCGTATCTGGCGGATATTATTTCGTGGTTGCCATGAATCAAACTATCTCAAGATGTAACTGTCAGTACTTTATGTATTCTCAGCGCCCCTGCAGACATATGTATCTTTTGCATCAAGTTCATAAGGATAACCCAGACCCACCGCTCCACATCATACACGATGTCCTTGAGAGGGTCCCTGATAGACATGCTATGATCCAGAATTACCAAGATGGCCTGGAAGGGGATGTTAACCCAAGCATCAGTGATGCCCTGTTGGAGGTAGAGGATGCTGAAGCAGAGGAGGTTGCTGAGGCAGAGAGGATTGCTGATGCGGTTACTGAATCTTTGGAGATACTCAAAAAGGGCCTCCATGATTCAGATAGCATTGTGAGATGTCCCGACGCAGCAAGGGAGTTAAGTGATATGGTTGAACGGTATTTTTCTTTACAAAGAACGATAAATACATCTGGGAACCAAAAACGGCAGCGCCAATAAAAAAAAAAATTTTTACATGTATATATTTGATTTAAAAACTATTCAATCCAATTCAATCAAAGAGAGCACAATCAAAATAGCCAATCAGAAATCAGGATTTCATTTCTTTTTTTTTTTACAGAACGATGAAAAAAGAAAATCCATTCTCTGTTGATGGAGAATATCTACAAGACTGAAAATCATATATTTGGTAGGGAAGACCCATCGGTACGATTTAAAAAAAAGTTGAAAAGATTCGGTTAAGTCTTCAGTAGGATACCTCCATTCAAAAACTTGTACATCGAAAATAATCAGGATTATGATCATCTTCTTTCGTTCAAAAGTAATATTACTCTGTCAGTACTGGCGATACACATTGTAAAATATAGATTCAAGTAGCCAAAAGCTATATCTATAAGTCGTATATATGCACTCCAAGGAACCAGCAATGCGGTTGTCAACAAAAATGGCCATTGAATTCTCTAAATAGAGTAATATCTGGAATTTATAGTCTCTCCTTCATCTTTAAACAGCAAGGATTGTTATTTTTGTAAACTAAGTCGCTGTAAAAGTGCCACAGTTGGATTCAGCATTGACATGTCCTTTTAACCTGAAAATATGGTGAAGTTTGAAGGTTTTATCATAGAGATCTACTTTTTTTACTAGTTTCAACGAAACATTTTTTTAGACAAGTTGTCAAGGACTGACAGGACGAGTGCAAGAGAAGGTAAGTGATTTAGGAACAAGAATGAACTTAGGAGATTCAAGAATAGTTTTATTGCAGACTGAGGTTTACTATGTTACAGATCTATCATATTTATACTTGTTTGACTGAAGCGGAGACGCGCTTCAAGAACTCTAAATAAAGCTTACTCAAATATTTCCTAAGGACTTTTACCATATGCGGAACTTCAAGTGTTGAGTTAACTTAATACACAGGATCCGAGGAAGATATCTGGTGCAATCTTATTTCAAGGTTCCTTGGCACTATAAGCCTTGGTTATTGGTTTATAGCTCTTCTAGAATCCTTGGAGCTATTCACGGAGCTAGAAAACTAGGAGACGCGACTTGGCTTGACAGGCAAACTATGCATGGAGGAATGAGTGAAGGAAATGAGCGGAACAAATTAATCAAGCACACGTGATCTTTTTCAGATTCGAATCAGACAAAAGTCATTCATCAATTCATGAGCTAGACATTGCTTGCTGTTCGTGACACAAGTGTCTACCAAGCTATACTTGGTTTCCAAAGTCAGTTTATATGTCACTACGGATACTCAATTTCTTCAGAAACTTCAATTGCTACCCTAGATCGCTTTATATTAGTGTCTTTTGTCATTATCCAAAGTTTGGTTTGGATTGAGATTCATTTGAATGACTTTTACATATGAGAACTGGTTTTCCCATATGATTATGGACTTAGAGACAGGTTAGATTGAACTTCCATGTATATTTCGGCTCACATGACCCACATGGCCCACATGACTTGTATGGAAATAACTTTTATTTTTTATTTAAGGGCGTCTCATATTTGGCCAACTTGAGTATCTAAGGGGACTCCATCGTCTATGGTTCTGAAAAAGTATATAAAGTGAAAGCAAGGCTGATGAGATAGAAAATTATCGAAAGCAACTGCTCCCATAGCTTCACTTTTCTGTCTTCCTCTCTTGCTCCTTCCACTTTTACCTTCTTTTTCTCCCCTTCAAAAAGAAATAATTTGCATCAAGAAAAATAATTAATTATAAGCTAATCGAAATAGCTAGCATGTTCGTGATATTTATAAATACCATTGTGGACGGCTAATATTATCTATCTCAGAGAGAAGGAAGGCAGAGAGTTAGAAATGAAGTAGGCTAATTTGAATTTACGCGTTATTTTTTTTTTTTCTTTTTTTTAAAAAAAATAAAAAGGTTACCTGGGACAGGAGATGGACTACAGAAACACGAAAAGGGCCTGAATGGAGTCTGCAGGAGAGCGATCCTGACATAAATAAAATAGTAATGAGCGATGGAATAGGATTAGATGGCGATTGTGATTCGGAAGAAGCAACTGGCAGAAAAGGGTGGATTTAGCAAATAGCCTACTACGTCACCTCATTATAAATTCTAACAAAAAAATACCACTACGCAACTTGAGTATTTAAGGGAATTCACTTTTTTTGTGTACATATAAAAAATGTTATTCTAATCAAGATGGAAAACATGGGCGTGGAACATGTGGACAATTTTGGAAGCCACTGTAGCAGCATGAATAACGATATACCTTTTTGTACACATATAGGCATATCTTAGCGACATATGCTCAAAAATATTTACGAGTCCCCTTAGATCTGAGACTAGAGGAAATAAATGTTTGCTTTTGAACTTAAAATTGTTTAATTCCATTACATATCACATGACAATAAATTATTTTTTGAGCATATTTCGTTAAGATGTATTTATGTAAATGAAAAGATATGTAGATATCCATAGTGCTATAGGTAAAGTCGCTCGTTTCAGACCCGATTGGGTTATATCGACATGGGGCCGGTAGCTGGTACTGGAGCGCAACTTTTAAGAGATGGTTTTACGTTTTCTGGCGAAAGTTAATATCCGTAGTTAAGTGATAAATGCAACAAGACAGAGTATGTGACCAATCTAGACAACCATTTCAAAATTAGTTTTGTAAAAGTTGGCAAAGACGATGGAGCGCAACACAGATATACCCAAAAGCAATGGAACCATCAGGATATATGTATTTTTCAATTTGGAATCCAACGGTGGTAAATTCACTACTAGTTACATAGTCAGAAAAAATAGTTTTCTTAAAGGAAAAGCGAGAAGGTCGAGGAAAAAAGCAATTTTTTGATATTCTATGCTCATTTACTCAAGAACCGCTGAATGGAATACCGAAAAGCAAGGCTCATATCATAGCTGTAGGCTAGGGGAACTGTTATCTGCTTTGGCTAGTCTCTATCTCTCAAGATTCTGACGCAATGGTCCATTGAGTGTGTTAAAAATGGGATAATCTTAGTTTTTTCTTTGTTTGACATACTTTACACAGGTGCTACTCCATGGATACTAAATGGATCTCCTTAAGAATAGTTTTAAATCAAAGCTAATAAGCTCTTTCATTGGCCGTGCCGAGAGCGGCTGCTTCCTAGCAATCTAGCAGGAGCTACTCATGCTTAAAGCCTGCCCAGTCTTTAAAATCACCCAGCTTTGTCACAATTTTGGGTGCTATCTCTATAATACTGAACGGATCCTTTCCATTCTTATTATATCTGGTGCGCATCGCTGTCCTCTATTGTACATTTCATCGGCATGGTGCCATCTTCCCTAGAAGGATAGTTATAAGCATTCTAGTAGCTTCAATGATGGTTGCGTGTGAAATTTGGGTGAGATTTTGTGGGAGAAACCTTAATTTGGCTTGAATTTTTCTTTTGCATTCTTTTTTTTTATTAAAGAAACTTAAATCTAATAACACTGCCGTTGCCGTTTCTTAGTTCCGGATGTATTGGGGATTTTTGGCACGGTATCTAGCGTATTTACTACATGCTTCAACTTCCCTATGGTCTCTTCCGACCGCTTATTTACAATATCAGAGCTCTGAAGAAACTTTTTAATCAACTCAAGCATATGCATACATGGACGGCGCCTACTTATAAAGAATAGGTAATTACATCCTGTGATGATATTGTTTTCATCGACTTTCACGTTATATATACCATGCCCAGTTGTAGGCGAGACAACGCAATAATACCCTTCAACATAAATGACCAGGCCTTGGAGCTCCTCAATAGTTTTGTTGTCTAGGCATCTTTCTTGCAAGATATCTATCTTCTCGCCTTTGGAATGCCAGCCATAACGGACTACACTGCGCATTGCTAATGCCTGATAGAAGTCATCCACATCATGGCTTAGGAGATAGATCAGCCTGTCGCCTCGGCAGTTAGTATGGCCTCGTAGAAAATGGGACTTGAGGTGGTTGTGCCAAGATTCCACATAATTATTGGTATCCATACCAGCATAGAATTTACCAACACGGTATGACTTCATCCATCGTTGTCTACGTCCTTCGATGAAGTATCGGTTTTTGAGGTACTTCCAAAGTTTCCCTTCATTGTGCTCCGACCATTTCTTTTCGAATTCAACTATCTTCTCACCGGCAGTTTGGGAAGATGGATCATAAAGGATCGAGCGGAGCTCATTCATTGCGGATTGTCGAAGCTCCTTGCTTTGATTCTTATCGGCACCTCGGATTATGGTTGAGAACTTACGGGCCCAGGATTTCATTACATGCCATAGACACAAATGAACAGTTACATCATTTCCAAATGCTTTACGGATGGCCTGGTATTCCACTTGAGCGTCATCAGTGGTAATGAATTCTAGGGCGCCAACCATATTCTTAATATGAATGAGCCAATGCTTCAGCGAGCGGTGCGAATGATCATTGGTGAGTAGGAAAGCGACAGGGATGGCGCTCATCCGCAATGGGTCCTGGATTATTATTGTGAATAGCTCAAATTTGTAACGGTTCGTTCCATGTGTCGAGTCCAGACCAATGCATTTAAAATTCGAGCTGTATACTGATCGAATCCATAGGCGAATTTGTGAATTGCTTGTCCACTATCTCGGTGAACTGCCTTGTGAAAACGGTAAAGTGCTTCTCTTGCTGCAGCTTTGACATCCAGAGCCTCATCGAATTCATGTCGTTGTCTGATAGTTTTGTCAGGGCAGAAATGTGCGTATAATAAATATTATAAACGTCCTCATATGTAAGGACATCGTCACGCTGTAAACGCCCTTGTTTGTGGCGAGTATATGCCTGAGGCCCAGTCAAATTGATCTTGGCAATTATTCTCCTAGTACACAAGCCAAGACGAACCAAGTTTCGAACCCGTGCTTTTGTTGATTCCGTCAAGTTGAGACAGTGCTCCTAATCGGTACATTCGATTCAATACACCTTCGAACCGAAATCGAATTGACCAAGGTAAGGTTCATATCGAATCGAAACCGAATGAATATATATTGTCGAAACCGAATCGAATGTATCGAATATTCGATGCATTCGGTAAACCGAATCATTCGGTGCCTCGATTGTACCGATTCAATTCATTTGATATACCGAATCATTCGGTACATTGATATACCGATTAAAATTTTTATAAATTTTTTCTCACGGCACTCTTAATCAAAATGTGGATTTAAATCGTGGATTAAGAAAAATATTACCATGAAGATAAGGTTAAAACACATGTTTATAGAAAATAAAGCCTAACAACGAGTGCGAGATGTCTGGTGCGTTATACTTAAATACTCAACTGCGGCATCAGGACAACAAATGTGTTTGCATTCGCTTCATTTCGCCTCCTTTCCTTTCCTTTTCCTTTTTTTTTTTTTTTTTTTTTCTCTCTTTTCCTTTTCATGCATTATCTCAATTCAGCCCAAAACATCTCTTAAAATGAGTAAACGAAGTCTCGAATTATCGAGGAGGAAGAAGAAGAAGTATATATTGATTACATTTGCCATATTACTTTGTATTAAGAAAAGAAGGAAAAAACTTAACCTTAATGTTTAAATTAATACCTCCATTGCAATTTTATCATACATGAACTTAAGGTTTATGACGTTGGTAACACTTCTATGTCTGCCAGCTTTGACGCACCTGATGTAAATAGTAACAATCAAAGGTGATCTTAGGTGGAATCGAAGGTCAAAGGATACTTTATTTGGCTATAACGTAGTGAACTATTTATACTGATAATTAATAGGGTTGGGGCTTGGTGTCTTGGCACTTGGGCTTGGCGTCTTGGCGCCTGGGGTGCGCGTGATAGTTGAGCCCTCCTCAAAGGTTTGAGTCAGTATTGTATAACACGTTTGCATCCTTCCCGTCAAAAATGAAGGAGATCATAAATCGAAGAAGAAAAGAGAAAAAAAAAAATTGATGGAAATAAAGAAAACGAAGAGAAGAGAGGAGAAATAAATAAAATAATAAATAAAATAAAAAAAAAATTGATGTGGTGATGTCTGATTGGTTAAAATTACTGGTCATGCGGTTCATGCAGATCATGTGGATGAGGATGGGTGAATGAGTGGCGATGGAGTTGGTGAGTTCGTGTTGCATTCTTTCCTCATTCCTCTTTGCTTATTTCAAAAAAAAGGAAAAAAGTCTCCATGATGTCTTCACGCAAGGCTTCTCATCCAATGCCACCGCGTAAAGGTCGTGCTCCTTCTGGTGGCGTGTTTTCTGAAGTTGTATTGACACAGCGGTCGGCGGTACCAAGCTCCCAGGGTTCTTCAGATGACCCTGACGCCACACAGCCTTATTCTGTGCCTCAGGAGGAAGAGCTAGATACGAGGTTGGAATTGTCTCCACGTCTTTCACCTGTAATCTTGGGGCGGATGCTACCGAAGGAGGAGTATCCTGAGGTGGGCGATTCGCCAACTGTGAGGGAAGCCAGAGATCATGTGGAGTCGAGTACTTCAGCGACGTCGGGAGTGGAGGGGGCTGGGGTCCGTTTGGCTTCTGTAAGTTCGACGAGTGACAATGCACAGTGGGAAGCTGTTGATGGAGAGGATGGTCCTGAGGAGCCGGAGAGGCGACGGAAGAGGAGTCGTCATGAGGGACCGAGACTGTCGATGATAAGAGAGTGTTCTTCGCTGATAGCGTTTGAGTTTCGTGCATTGCAGACCCAGGATGTGAGTGTAGAAGAGCGAGCATGGGAACGTCGTCGATTGATGGAGGAAATGGCGGTTGTTACCATGCTGGAGTGGGCAGAGAAGGGAGGTAAAAGGAAGAGAGGAAGAGAGGAAAGGAGATAGTAAAAGAAGAAAGGAAGAGAGAAAAGAAAAAAAAAGAAGAAAAATAAAAAAAAAGAAACAGAGAAAAATAATTTTGGTGTTACTGTTGCATTTTTTGAAATTCCTCCAGTGCTTCTTTTGCATTAACTAGTGAGGATCTCCGTTCCCATGTTGCTTCTTCGTCAGGATATCCCTTCCATTTCACGAGCCACTTGGGGGTTCTGCCAAATAGTTTGTAATCCAGAATCTTTTCCACTTCATATTCTTCTTCGCCATCGACTAAATCTGGTGGGAGTCTGGCAGGTGCTCGTTCGCCGAAATTCTCCGGGGATTCGTGATAATGTCGTAATAAATCTGTATTGAAGACAGGGTGTTGTTTCATGTTCGGAGGTAGCTCGAGCTTGTACGCGTTGTCGTTGATCTTCTCTATGATTTTGAATGGTCCAATGAATTTTGGTTCCAACTTTTTGGAGGGTCGGTTTGCGTGAGCTGCGACAGTGATATGCTCCGTACTCAGTAAGACACTATCGCCTACAGTGAATCTGGCGGGTGATCGTGCTTTATCTGCTTGGCGTTTTTGGATGTCCTGAGCTGTCGCTATTGCGTCTTGTGCTTGCGCCAACGCAGAGGCTTGAGTGGAAATGAAGGTAGAGATAGCCGGTACATCTGTTGTTGGTGGTTTCAAGAGGGATGATGGGACAATGGGATGATGACCGTGGTTTAGGAAAAAGGGGGAAAACCCTGTGGAGGGGTTGACGGAGTTGTTGTATGCAAATTCCATCATTGGTAAGAGCAAGTCCCAGTCATTCTGTTTGTACGAGACATAAGATCGTAGCATTTCCTCCAGGGTCCTGTTGGCTCGCTCCGTCTGTCCGTCTGTCTGAGGATGGAATGCTGTAGACATATGGAGTTTAGTTCCCATGAGCTTCATCAATGTGGTCCAGAAGTGTCCCGTGAATCTTGAGTCTCTGTCCGATACAATAGCTCGTGGCATGCCATGGAGTCGGAAGACATTATTGAAGAAGAGTCGCGCGATATCTGAAGCAGTGTCCGTTGTATGGCTAGGGCAGAAGTGGACTTGTTTGGATAACTTGTCTACGAATACAGTTATGGCATTGAACCCTCGGTTCGTCTTGGGTAAAGGGCCAATGAAGTCCATGGTGACAATTTCCCATCGTTCAAGAGGTATATCGAGAGGTTTGAATAATCCGGCAGGATGATGAAGCAGTGGTTTATTTCGCTGGCACTGTTCGCATGATGCAATGTAAGTCTTGGTGTCTCGGGCCATTCGTGGCCAAAAGAAAGTCCTTCGCATGGTTTCATATGTTTTCTCGAAGCCGAGGTGGCCAGCAATGGGAGAATCATGTGCATCATGAAGTAGGAGAGCGCGAATGTTAGGATCATTCGGGATACATAAACGTGTCTGTCCAGCGATGTTAATCCACAATAGGTCATCAGCAACAAAATAACGATCAGAGGGACTTGCCTCGCGGCAGCTTTCGTAAAGTGATCCTAACTTAAGGTCATATGGGTAACACTTTATCAGGCGCTGCCGTAAGCCTGGGTCCAAACTTATTTCTATGGAGTTAATCTGCTCACTGGCGGGATCCTGCGCCTTGTGGTCAGGCCTCCTTGAGAGAGCGTCGGGGACGATGTTGTCTTTGCCTGGTTTGTACTTGAAGTTGAAGTCGTATTCTTGTAGGAGTTCCATCCATCTGGCCTGTCTCCGAGTCAGGTTTGGCTGGGTTGGAAAATGCTGCAATGTGGCATGGTCAGTATAGACAATAAAATGAGATCCATCCAAATAGTATCGCCATGTTCTTAAGGCGTGGACGACAGCTAGTAATTCTTGCTCATGGGTTGGGTAGTTTCGTTCTGCAGAGCTCAACTTTCGTGATGTAAAGGCAACAGGGCGCGATTCGCCCTTGTGATCTGTTTGGAACAAGACTGCACCAATGGCGAAACCTGATGCATCAGTTTCGACGGAAGTTGCTAGGGCAGGGTCAAAAATTCTGAGTACGGGTGCCATGGTGACTGCCTGCTTCAGTCTTTCAAAGGCCTCTTGGTGAGGCTTGCTCCAGTAGAATGTTGTAGTTGAGCCTAACAGATCAGTAAGGGGAAGCGCGATATCAGCATAGTGGTCGATGTATTGATGATAGAAGTTTGTTAATCCAAGGAACTGCATGACGTGGCGCTGTGTTGTGGGTGTTGGCCATTCTCTAACTGCCTTAACCAGTGCTCCGTTTGTTTTGAGTCCATCTTTGGATATAACATGGCCTAGGAACTCTGTCTCCTCTTGCATAAATGAACACTTGGAAAGCTTGCAAAAGAGGCCTGCCTTGCGTAGGAGCCTAAGAACGTTTCTGATGTCTTGTAGATGTTGCTCTTTGTTATCAGAATAAATCAGTATATCATCTAGGTAAACTACAGTGCATTTATCCAGCACAGGATCCAACACGTTGCGCATCATGGCTGAAAAGGCGGCAGGTGCGTTGGTGAGTCCGAAAGGGACGACGTTAAACTCATAGTGACCGTAGCGTGTTCGAAATGCCGTTTTATGTCGGTCGTCTGGATGAACGCGCATTTGATGATATCCGGATAGTAAGTCGAGCTTTGTAAAAAATCGTGCTGTCCTGAAACGATCTATTAGCTCGTCGATTCTTGGTAGTGGATGGCGATTCTTACGGGTTATTTTGTTTAATCCTCTGTAGTCTACACACATCCTCAGTCCGCCATCCTTCTTTTTAACGAATAAAACTGGTGCTCCGTAGGGTGATGTACTTGGAGAGATGAAGCCTTTGCGCAGTAGTTCTGTGAGTTGTGTTTTTAGTTCGTCTAATTCAGCAATTGATAAGCGAATGACTGGTCTTACAGGTGGATCGGTATTATTTTCAGTCTCGATTCGCATGCTATCGCCACGATCCTGAGGGAGTCCGTCCGGTAGTGTGTCAGGAAAGAGGTCTGGAAATTCTACTTGGACAATTTGTTGAATCGATTCGGGTAGTGTTGAGTCTAGGTTTGTTGGTGGTGAAGTGGTTCTTACTTGGGCCAAGAATGTTGTCGTTTCGGGTTCTAATGCTAATGCAGCAAAGTTTATGGCAGAAAGGCAATTTTGACGAGCGGAGGAGGAGGTATGCCCTCGACATTCCCATAGTATGTGTTTACCATCGTGTTCAAAGTGTAAATCGTTAGTGCGCCAGTTGATTTGGGGATTGACTGCGGTTAGCCAAGGTTTCCCTAGGATGAGATCATATTTTTTCGAGGGGTAGATAATACTTTGAATCTTTTCACCATAGGAACCACGTTCAAGGGTAACAGATGCGGTTCCTGGGGACATGACTGCTGTGCCATTCGGATGAATGATAGGGATAGGGTTCGCGTTGTCTATGATAATGTTATGTTTTCTGCAAAATTTTGAACTCAATACATTTCCTTCTGCTCCACCATCAATGAGGATTCGCGCAGGGTGTCCGTTGACGGCCCCAATGAAGGTTAGTAGTCGTCTCGCATTGGTGTAGACAGCGGACAGGGATTGGAGGTGTGTTGCATGACGACGACGACGACGGGGTGGCTTACTAGCAAGGTGTTCGTGGGAAGTAGAGGGGGTAGGTGAATTTTCATTTGTGTCTTGGTTTGAAGATGATTTGATTTCAGTGATAGATGACGCGGGATGGGAATCGGGGGAGAGGTGATTTAGGGAATCCGGAGGAATGGAAGTGGTGTGGTGCAAGGTGCTTTTAGAGGGTAGTGATAAGAGAGAGGATAGAGAAATTATGGGAGAGGAGCGAGAAGGCATAATCATGGATTTAGGAGAACTAGAGTTTTTATTACTGTTGTTACTACTTAAATCCATATGACTACGCCCTCTAGAGCCCAGGACTCGAGGGTTGGTGGTGAGAGCGAGGCTGGCCTGGTCTACAGCTCGCTCTCCTCTTTTCCCGAGTCGTCGTAGTCGTCTTGTTGTTCCAGGTTGTTCAAGTTCCTAGTCACGCGGCAGTTCTTGGCCATGTGTCCCTTCTTTCTGCAGCGAAAGCAAGCGCCTGCGCGGCGCAGTTTTGTTCTGTCATTTTCGGTGAGCTTGGAGAGTGGTCTGTTGTTAGTCGAGGGGGGGCGATGGAAGTTCGCTAAGCCTGTGGAGCTTGTACTCTGTAGTAGGAAGTTATTGAACATCATCTGCATTGCGTCTAGGTCCATCGGGGTCGGTGTGGGTTGGCTTGTTTGGCTTGTCATGATGGGGGGTCTAGAGGAATGTAAAATGCTGTGGATCATCGTAGCCTGCTTGATGGCCTGGTTGTCAAGGACTGACAAAGGGTTTGCAAGGAAAGGTAAGTGAATGAATAACAAGAATGATAATGAGCTGAGAACTAGAATGGATTCACGAATAGTTTTATTGCAGACTGAGGTTTACTATGTTACAAATCTATCATATTTATACTTGTTTGACTGAAGCGGAGACGCGCTTCAAGAACTCTAAATAAAGCTTACTCAAATATTTCCTAAGGACTTTTACCATATGCGGAACTTCAAGTGTTGAGTTAACTTAATACACAGGATCCGAGGAAGATATCTGGTGCAATCTTATTTCAAGGTTCCTTGGCACTATAAGCCTTGGTTATTGGTTTATAGCTCTTCTAGAATCCTTGGAGCTATTCACGGAGCTAGAAAACTAGGAGACGCGACTTGGCTTGACAGGCAAACTATGCATGGAGGAATGAGTGAAGGAAATGAGCGGAACAAATTAATCAAGCACACGTGATCTTTTTCAGATTCGAATCAGACAAAAGTCATTCATCAATTCATGAGCTAGACATTGCTTGCTGTTCGTGACACTGGTTGAGAGTCTGAGGCTGGCGAAGGAGGACTTCCTTGCTTGTGTCTTCTACAAGGCCGTAGGTATAATGGAGGACAAGCCATGATTCCTCCAGTTTGGGTGTGAGGCGTTGGAGGCGGCGGAATTTGGCAGTGTATTCCGCTACTGAGGATTTACCTTGTTTTAATTGAACCAGTGCTTTCTGGGCTGAAGTAGCCGTGTCAGGGGGTGTGAAGTTTTCGATGAATTTACTTCGGAAAGTGTCCCATGGTGTATCAATTGTCATTTCCGAGTCTCGCCACCATGCCTTGGCGTCTCCTTTCAGGTTGACAACGGTATATCGGACCCAACGGGAGTGGTTAAGCTCCATGATCTCGAAGTACTCTTCTTGGTTCTCCAAGAAGTTGAGGACCGCGACAGCGTCGACATTTCCCTCGTATGGTTCTGGTTTGGTAGGTTTTATCACAGCAGCCACCGTGCGGACATGGTCATTAAAGGCGGCAGCGCTAGAAGCACTATCCTGTCGGGATTCGAGGAAGGTTTGCACAGCGTTCTGCACGGATAGGCTGGTACTGGCATCAAGGTTAAGAGCTTTCAAGGAAGTGGTGAGGTTGTCCATGGCAAAAAAAAAAAAAAAAAAAATCAAATGCAGGGGTAAATTTTTAAATTTTATCTAGGAAAATATCAGAGGGATCTAGGGAAAAATATCAGAGGGAAATATAAGCGGTTTCTGGCGGGGTCGGTGGTTCGATGAACCATTGCTACCATGTAAATAGTAACAATCAAAGGTGATCTTAGGTGGAATCGAAGGTCAAAGGATACTTTATTTGGCTATAACGTAGTGGACTATTTATACTGATAATTAATAGGGTTGGGGCTTGGTGTCTTGGCACTTGGGCTTGGCGTCTTGGCGCCTGGGGTGCGCGTGATAGTTGAGCCCTCCTCAAAGGTTTGAGTCAGTATTGTATAACACGTTTGCACCTGACAACGATATGGATATGGAGAGCGTGATGAGCGGCAGCGTGATGAATGAGAGCTTAGTGACGAGGAGCGTGGGAAGCTCCAGCGTGGCAAGCAGCACGGCGATCAACCGAAGCTGGGCGTGGTCACTGAAGAACAAGTGGGCCGAGCGTGTTAAAACTAAGAGTGGCTCTGGTATGCGCTGCTGTTACCCTAGCTGCGGGAAAACCTTTGGTTCATCGAATATGTCAACTTCAGGGGTCATCCAGCATCTGTGGCGAGTACATCGCATCACTAAAGATAGCAATGCCAATGATGGCAGTCTCTCCAAGCAAGGCCCGATGGACAAGATGCTTAATTCATTTTCTCAGCCAAAAGTATTTGACCCTACGAGATTTGACGAATTGCTTGTCCGATTCGTTATCACAACAAAGCAGCCATTTACGATTGTCAAAAGCACTGCTCTCCAGGAGCTTCTAGTCCATGCTACAATGGCTACAGCATCTCAAGTAAAGCTACCGTCTGATGACACCATGGCAACCAAGGTAAAACTATTATTACTATGATTATGATTATTATTATTATTATTACTCTTCAATTATTATTTTTTTTTTACAACAAACATCAACCAAACACTGACAAAAAGATGGATTAAAAATAGGCTAAGCTAAAATACCAATACATGGAGCATCAAGTCATAAGCTTATTTGAGGATATTAACAAGGTATCACTGACCGTTGATGGCTGGACAAGCCCTTTCCAAGACAACTTCCTGGGGGTAACAGCTCACTGGATTGATCATGACTGGCGCCAACAAGAGCTGGTCATTGGATTTGAGCCATTGTATGGAGCGCATACAGGTGAGAACTTAGCGGAATCTCTGGCTAAGGTCATCGATCGATTTAAAATTGGTGACAAGCTTCTAAGTATCACCACCGACAATGCGTCAAATATGTCCAAAATGATCCGAGAGCTTGAAAAGCATCCCAAGGCAGTAGAATGGTAATTCTCAGTCACTTTCAATAATGCTAGCGCATCTAGTAATGAGTTATCTCTAACGCTTCTTTTAAAAAAAATAAAAATAAATAAAAATAAAAAACATTAGGTCGCTCAAGGATGGCTTATACCATGTGCCATGTCTTGGACACATCATTAATCTGGCAGTTCAGGCGATTTTGGGTCCAAGTGGTTTGAATGACTTGGCTCCTGAAAATGACAGTCTCTACGTGAACAACAATGAGTGTGAGGATGCGGTTGGGTTAACGCTTGTAACGCTGAGTACATTACAGAAACTCAGAAAAGGCATTGTTAAGATCAGGTCAGTATTACTATATAATCTTGACTGCAAATATAAACTTGAATCATGAAACCTAACTATAAAATACCTTTTATATCGACTTATACATAGAGCTTCGCCACAAAGAATTGACAAGTTTGGCCAGGTCTGCGCTATCCTGAAATGCCCAAACCTTGAACTGAAAAGGGATAACTGCACACGTTGGAACTCTACTTTCATCATGGTGGATAGGGCAATAACGTTAAGGCTAGCCTACCAGAGCATGTGCCAGAACAAACCGTTTTTATCGGCCTTCTCCCTGAAAGACGAAGAATGGGGATACCTGAAGAAGCTCCATATTTTGCTTAGCCAGTTTAATGATATCACAGCGACGGTGTCTTCTAGCCTGGGATACCCGACAATCAACAGAGCCATGTCTGCTTACAACAACATGATCGACCACCTAGAAGATTATATTGAAAAAGAAGAGGATCCTCCACTAAAAAACGCAGCAGGTCAAGGGTTAAAGAAGCTTTTGCGTTATTATTCTAAAACTGATTCCTCAGCGGTCTATGCCGTCGCCACTGCTATGGACCCGAGGATGCGGTTTGACTGGTGGGAAGCTAACGAATGGGGTGAATATATTCAAAGCAGCCAAGACATGGTAACGAAGGTCTGGGAAGATGAATATAAGGGCAAAGAAGGCCCAAGTCAGCTCCCAGCTGAAGAAGAAATGGAGATGAGACGCTATGGTATCAAGAAAAAAAGGTGGAGAGCTTGAATTATACGTTTGAGAAGGAAGTTCTCTAGTTGCTAGTAAACATGAGCCTCCAGAGTTAGTGTACTGGCGATCACAAAAGGAGCGCTTGCCCAATTTGGCGAATATGGCAAAGGACTATCTTGCAGTCCCTGTGACATCAACCCCGGCAGAAAGATGCTTTTCGCAAGCCAAGTTCTTCCTGCCACCTGAAAGAAATAGCCTTAGCCCTACGACGATCCAGCGCTTGGTCATCCTGGACTCTTGGATGAATGTTCTCCCATAAATTAGTTGCTATAGTTCTGTATACATTCGTTATACACTATCATGCAAAACTGATTCAATAATTCATTCCCATGTGCATTTCTTTTTTTCATTCCTAGAAACCGTATATGCATACACCACTCATACTTTGGTTTAATAAAGCTCCCGTCTTCTTCTACGTCATAGTGATGCGTTGTGACATTAGCTTGTCTCATTTGAATAGCTAATGACTTTTTTGTTCATGCAGGTCATTGAATCAGTTTCACATGTGGTCTAAAATGTTGCCCATGACAACTTTTGGACGTCATTTAATGCCAGTAAAAAAAGGACTTTTCTCTCTTTCCTTTATGAACACTTGCTTAACTCTCTCTTAACTATACCTTCACAGAATATGAGACCCACTCCACAAAGGAAAGTCAACGAAGCCAGGAGGTTAATGATGGGAGGCATGTCTACTAGAGAAACTGCTGCTAGTGTTGGTATATCAATAGCGACGGCCACCAGGATCTATGCACATAATAAGGAGTACATGCCAGTCAATAAAGGCGGTCGACCAAGGAAAGTACCTAGAGGTATCATGCAGTATCTTAAGGTGAACATGAAACGAGGTACACTCAAGTCTGCAGTTGAGGCCACCGTCAGAGCCAACCAGCTCATACCAGCGGCTGTTTCTGAGACCACCGTTAGACGACGGCTCAAGGAGTTAGGATTGACAGCAAAGAGGCGTGTACATAAGCCAGCTTTACGTCGACGGCATATTAAAGCTCGTTTGCATTTTATCAATTAGTATAAGGAATTGACTCTGGAAGATTGGAAAAAGGTTATTTGGTCAGATGAATCGAAAATAAACCGAATCTGCTCTGATGGCGTGCAGTGGATCTGGGACGACACTCCGGGACGCCTCACTCGCAGGTCGGTGCAAGGCACTGTCAAGTTTGGGAGTGGTAACGTTAAAGTGTGGTCATGCTTCTCATGGTACGGACCTGGATACATTGCAAAGATTGACAATAATATGGGCGCACAACTTTACATCAAACTACTCCAGGAGGATCTACAGATGTCGCTTGATGACTGGGGCCTAACTAAAAGCGATATCGTTTTTCAGCACGACAATGACTCGAAGCACACGGCGAAGATTGTTACGAAGTATTTGGAGTCAGTACATCTGACAGAAGAGGAAGGTACACTTCTAGAGTGGCCAGCACAATCCCCTTACCTCAACCCTATTGAACACATGTGGGCAGAATTGGATAGGCGGCTCTCTAGGTATCCGGAGCGAGCTAAGAGCTGTGATGAACTATGGGAGCGAATATCGGTTGAATGGTACAGGATCCCAGTGGACTTCTGCCGCAAACTCATCATAGGTATCCATAAGAGACTGCAAGCTGTCAGTGATGCCCATGGTTGGAATACTATCTATTGATGTAAGGTTATGGCTCACAAAAGAATAAAGATCTTTGGCCACCGAATGGGCACATGTGAACTGATTCAATGACCTGCATGAACAAAAAAGCCATTAGCTATTCAAATGAGACAAGCTAATGTCACAACGCATCACTATGACGTAGAAGAAGACGGGAGCTTTATTAAACCAAAGTATGAGTGGTGTATGCATATACGGTTTCTAGGAATGAAAAAAAGAAATGCACATGGGAATGAATTATTGAATCAGTTTTGCATGATAGTGTAAGTGATAAGTCAAAACTTAAATATATTTCCAACATTTGAACGTTAGTCGAATGTACGTGGCGCACAAATTGTGTAAGCCCATTCTAACCTGTCAAGTTTTTTATTCAAAAAGCCGATATAGTCGTATTAAATAGTGCATGATACATTCGATGCGCTAAAAAATCGGCTTCGATGCATTCGGTAAATCGGTTTCGATACATTCGGTAAACGGTTTCGATACATTCGGTAAACGGTTTCGATATAATCATACGACCCATGCTACACATTAGGGGTATCATTCAAACACATTCGATTCATTCGATTCGATACAGGAATGGAGCATTCAATTTCGGTACAAACTTACCCTGAGCCGAAACCGAATCGAATGCATTCAATCCATTCAATTTCGGTTGTATCGAATCGATTAGGAGCACTGAGTTGAGATACTGAAAATCATTAGGATCACCGAGGACATGGCCTGTATGCTTATAGTAATACGTGATACGGAGTTGCTTCTTTCCCTCCTTCATTGCTAATTCGGGATCCCCACTATCGTCTTTCATGTTGTGGACTAGAAGCTTGGCTCTACATCCGACTTTTTGGCTCTTCTTAAAGACGCGCCTCCTTTTCTTTTGCCTTTGTTCCTGCCCAGGGTCTTGAGGGGAATCTTGAGAGGAGTCTTGAGGGGAGTCTTGATGAGCGGTTTGAACGCGATTTTGGCCTCGCGAGTCATGGTTAGGGTGGCATTCGTAGGTTTGAAAATAAAAGTATTTGCTTCTGCCATCTGCCTTATTATCTCGATGTACACGGCGCATCCAAACAAAATAAAGATCGCGACTATTCCTGTTCAAGCCAAGCGCTGAAGTCCTCCTCGTTCACGTAAAAAATACGGGGCAGATAGTCATACGGTTCTGTACGGGAGTCGTTACAATGTCTTTGATCGTTTTCATCATCGAGAGTCGACTTAATCCATTGGTAATCATGCACCTCCGAGCACAAATCTCAGTTGCTATTTCATTGGCCTTCGCAATGACACTCTCGTCTAGTTCTGGACTCTCTGAGCCACCCGGCATAAGTGAGCTTTCCCCGGTACCAAAATCCGCAGAAGGATGGATGCTAATGGCTTCAACAGGAGCTGCAGATGATTCAGGCTCTATTTCTGGGTCGGAATCCGAAGCCCCACTCGAATAGTCATTGTAGTCAACGTTCCACGAGTCCCGGTCAGAGTCTGATTCCTCGCTCCCATGCTCACAGTCAGAATCGAATTCTTCTAGATCATCAGCGCGATCTATTTCATCTACATCATCAACGACTATCCTCAATAACTTCTGCACTCTACACAGAAAGCAAGGTCAAGGAGAACCGAGAGTGATTAATATATGTGCAAATATATATTATTGATAAGGTAACATTGCCTCCGCACCATAATGCTTGTTCGATGAAATGATCTAAATAATACACATGTTGATTTACATTCAGAGTTCATTCAACATTCGACGCGTAATGGCAACAGTTGCGAGCTGAATATTATCAACGATTTTTACCTGGAGAGACAGAGGTGTATAAGAAGAATTGATTATCAAGATCGCATTTCTGCGTGAAAAAAAAAAAAAAAAAAAAAAAAAAAAAAAAGTATGACGTATTAGAATCGCCTTTATTATCACCCTTAATGGTACCACATCTAAGGGAATTCGATATTTATTCGAATTAAGCAAATTAAATTTCAGAGGCGGAAGTTTATTACCTCTTCTCGCAGGTCTAAGGGACTCCAATAAGACTGCGAAATTTTTTGGAGTGTCATGCAGAAAATCGTTTTTCAATGAATGTTATCGATTTTTTGTTGGCCGGTTCAATGTAGCCTGATACAAGAAGCTGTGCAAGCTCTTTTTGATTCCTGTTAAGCTCTTCATTCCCGATTATGGGAATTGTTTGCTCTCCATTGATTCAGTGTTGATGCTGCTCAAAATTTCTGAAATTTGACTTGGTTTCTTACATAACGCAGAGATTCCTGTAGACAGAGTGCTCCAATTTCGCAAATTCCTTCTTCGATAATACACTGACTGCAATCTGGTTGAACAAATGCGCTGCGGCCCGTCTGCTCCTTTTCTGAGCTGTAGTTACTCACAAGAGTGAAGATGCTGTAGGGCTGCATTAAGTGACTTGGAGTTAATGGGCCCCATGCTCGACAAAGGAGGTATGATTGTAGCTTGTCAATTTGCTTCGAATTTGACGGATTTGCTCCACTTTATTTTCATGCTCGCTATACCAAACGTCCTTGTCACTTGCAATCTCCATTGCTCTATCGATGGATTCCTGTCAAGATAAATCCTTGTGTTGAATGAGTCCTTTCATCTTCAATCAAGAAGAAAGAGTTTTGCCGCCTACGGATGGTTTCTCTTTTCGGTCAATGCGGATTGATTGATGTGACAAGGGCGTTCATTGTGTGAGTTCCGATTACTAACCTCTCACCATCGTTTGAATGCATTGTTGTTGGATACACGCCCACATATCGGTGCTCGTGACTTCCTGGAGTTGATGTTTTAGTGGCGATCCCTTTGGAGACTGGAACGGTTCACACATGAACATCGATATGCTTCTTTCGTCCATACACTTCGATGCAATTTATTAAGAGGGCATGGGAATTGCTTGCTGTGGTTTTCACTAGTATGCATCCTGCAAGGATCTTGGCACATGCACATCTCCGTGCTGTACTCTCTAGAGCCAGTCTTCATTTAGAAATTGGCTTACTTTCTTGTCCAGCTCAAGTACTTCCTCTGTTCAAGAATTGAAGCGTATGTGAACTCTGAAATACTTTTCAAATCTGGTGCTTGAGAAGGTTGGCATTTGGAACATTGCACATCGGCAGTATATTGTCGGGCAATGCTCTTTCGGTGGTGATAGAAAAGGGCCCATTGGAAGAAAGTCGCTCCAGTTCTTCACATGTGCAAGAAGAACCTCTTCATCCCCTTGATTGTTTTTTACAACGATGGGAACTGCCTCTAATAATTCAACAAAGAGCAATGCTTTTTTTTTTTCAGTTTGCGAGCCATGACTTTGCTCTGATGCTTCCAAAGCTAGCTCCCTGAAGGAACGTTTTTTTTGGTCGGTTGTTGCTGTAGACGAGTTCTCCCAATGAGAGCTGGATGTAGCAGGCGAAGAAAGTGAAGCCGAACTTAGTGGATTGGTTGAAGGAGTAGTGAGACTCTTGATTTCTTGTTGGTTCAAGACGATTCTTTCAAGTTGTGCTTGGCTTTGCTCCTCGATGCCCCCATTTGCTGAAACGTTTGGGTAATCATGCAAAGATGCTGGGTCAGGACCGTTGATGACGCCTTCCTTTGCTGTAGCATTTGGGTGATCATGCAAAGATGTTTGATCAGGAGCGTTATTGATGATTTTCAATGGTATTAGTTCACAGTTTTTGGAAATGTGCTCCTTGATTCCTTTCCTCGTTTTAATTGCCTTTTTGCAAAAAGGGCAAGAAATAACCCATTCAAACGGGACACGTGCAAGCTTTCGTTGATGCCATAAGAATTGGAAAGTGTAATGTTAATACTCCCTTGTGATAGTCGTCATGTGTCTCTTTAGATGTATTCTTTTTTCGAAGACCTTTGGGCAAATTGAACAGTTCCAGGAACGTGAGTGGGTTTCGCGTTGATCCATGTTTCATGTAGCGGTTACTCTTTCGAACTAAAACAAAGGAAGAATGGGTTAGTGGAAGCAAAGCAGCGGCAAATGAAAAAAAAATAGGGCGCATAGTGAAAATTAAACAGCACAAAAAAAAAATAGGGCGGATAGTGGAATAAACAGCACAAAAAAAAAAATAAGGCGGATAGTGGAAATTAAACAGCACAAAAAAAAATAGGGCGGATAGTGGAAATTAAACAGCACAAAAAAAAAATAAGGCGGATAGTGGAAATTAAACAGCACAAAAAAAAAAATAGGCGGATAGTGGCATCAGCACAAAAAAAAAATAAGGGCGCATAGTGAAAATTAAACAGCACAAAAAAAAAAATAGGGCGGATAGTGGAAATTAAACAGCACAAAAAAAAAATAAGGCGGATATGGAAATTAAACAGCACAAAAAAAAAAAATAGGCGGATAGTGGAAATTAAACAGCACAAAAAAAAAATAAGGCGGATAGTGGAAATTAAACAGCACAAAAAAAAAAAATAAGGCGGATAGTGGCATCAGCACAAAAAAAAAAATAGGGCGCATTGTAAATTAAACAGCACAAAAAAAAAAAATAGGGCGGATAGTGGAAATTAAACAGCACAAAAAAAAAAATAAGGCGGATAGTGGAAATTAAACAGCACAAAAAAAAAAAATAAGGCGGATAGTGGCATCAGCACAAAAAAAAAAATAGGGCGCATTGTGAAAATTAAACAGCACAAAAAAAAAAAATAGGGCGGATAGTGGAAATTAAACAGCACAAAAAAAAAAAATAAGGCGGATAGTGGAAATTAAACAGCACAAAAAAAAAAATAAGGCGGATAGTGGAAATTAAACAGCACAAAAAAAAAAAATAAGGCGGATAGTGGAAATTAAACAGCACAAAAAAAAAAATAGGGCGGATAGTGGAAATTAAACAGCACAAAAAAAAAAATAGGGCGGATAGTGGAAATTAAACAGCACAAAAAAAAAAATAAGGCGGATAGTGGAAATTAAACAGCACAAAAAAAAAAAATAAGGCGGATAGTGGAAATTAAACAGCACAAAAAAAAAAATAGGGCGGATAGTGGAAATTAAACAGCACAAAAAAAAAATAGGGCGGATAGTGGAAATTAAACAGCACAAAAAAAAAAATAAGGCGGATAGTGGAAATTAAACAGCACAAAAAAAAAAATAAGGCGGATAGTGGCATCAGCACAAAAAAAAAAATAGGGCGCATAGTAAAATTAAACAGCACAAAAAAAAAAAATAGGGCGGATAGTGGAAATTAAACAGCACAAAAAAAAAAATAAGGCGGATAGTGGAAATTAAACAGCACAAAAAAAAAAAAATAAGGCGGATAGTGGAAATTAAACAGCACAAAAAAAAAAATAAGGCGGATAGTGGAAATTAAACAGCACAAAAAAAAAAATAAGGCGGATAGTGGAAATTAAACAGCACAAAAAAAAAAATAAGGCGGATAGTGGCATCAGCACAAAAAAAAAAATAGGGCGCATAGTGAAAATTAAACAGCACAAAAAAAAAAAATAGGGCGGATAGTGGAAATTAAACAGCACAAAAAAAAAAAATAGGGCGGATAGTGGAAATTAAACAGCACAAAAAAAAAAAAATAAGGCGGATAGTGGAAATTAAACAGCACAAAAAAAAAAATAGGGCGGATAGTGGAAATTAAACAGCACAAAAAAAAAAAATAGGGCGGATAGTGGAATCAGCACAAAAAAAAAAAAATAGGGCGGATAGTGGAAATTAAACAGCACAAAAAAAAAAAATAGGGCGGATAGTGGAAATTAAACAGCACAAAAAAAAAAATAGGGCGGATAGTGGAAATTAAACAGCACAAAAAAAAAAAATAAGGCGGATAGTGGAAATTAAACAGCACAAAAAAAAAATAGGGCGGATAGTGGAAATTAAACAGCACAAAAAAAAAAATAAGGCGGATAGTGGAAATTAAACAGCACAAAAAAAAAAAATAGGGCGGATAGTGGAATCAGCACAAAAAAAAAAAAATAGGGCGGATAGTGGAAATTAAACAGCACAAAAAAAAAAAATAGGGCGGATAGTGGAAATTAAACAGCACAAAAAAAAAAAATAGGGCGGATAGTGGAAATTAAACAGCACAAAAAAAAAAATAGGGCGGATAGTGGAAATTAAACAGCACAAAAAAAAAAAATAGGGCGGATAGTGGAAATTAAACAGCACAAAAAAAAAAAATAAGGCGGATAGTGGAAATTAAACAGCACAAAAAAAAAAATAGGGCGGATAGTGGAAATTAAACAGCACAAAAAAAAAAATAAGGCGGATAGTGGAAATTAAACAGCACAAAAAAAAAAATAAGGCGGATAGTGGAAATTAAACAGCACAAAAAAAAAAATAGGGCGGATAGTGAAATTTAAACAGCACAAAGAAGAGCTGCTAATGTCAAGGTGCTCGAGGGGAATCTAAGGGTACTAAAAAGGTGTCTTTATTCAAGCGAATTGTGCTGCTGAACTAGATGGAAAAGTGGGCCTATTTATTGCAGCTAATTTCCTGCTGAAGGAATTCTCCAGAAAATTAGAGGAAATACTGTTGCACAAATTTGTGATGTAATTTCGCTTGCAAGGAACTTTTTTTGCAACTTCGAAAAAGGGGTGTTAAAATAATACTGTGTCTGGTGGGAAAAGTGTTTTTTGGTGATTATGAAACTGTTCAGGTCAAACAAGTTGCTGGAGAGCAAAGGGAAAAACAGAAGTTGAACGAGAGGACGTCCAATGATGTAAGGGAAAAAAGCGGTGGAGCAATAAAGAAAAAGCGTTGAAAAAAAGAAAAAAGAAGGGTGTACCAGAAGAATAAAACGATGCTGTCAAGACTGACAATGAAAACAATGAAGAGACAAAGACGTAATATTTTGGAAAGAGGGAAAGAAAGATGCGGAGAAGGAAAAGAAGAAAGAGGGTGGAAGGCATTGAGAACAAAGAAAAACAAAACATCGTGTGAAACAAAAAAAAAAAAAAAAAAAAAAAAAAAAAAAAAAAGAAAAGAAAATGCCCCTGAAAATGGTCTGAACTGCAGTGAAGTTAATCGAGTGCAAAAAATGAAGAAAAGAGCGGGTTCGAGATTAAAATAAATAACAGCAAAGGACAGGGCAAAAAATACAGCAATGGACGGGGCAAAAATTTGAAGAGGATGGGCAAGGAGCTTTGCAACATGGAATTCACATGCAAAAAAATAAAAAAGAAATCGAAATAAATGAAAGGGTGAAGTTGAACAGAAATGGAAAAAGTAACAAACGGTGGGTAATTTGTTCAAATTAAAAAAATTTTGGTGCTTATCCCCATCCCGTCCACGGCAACGCACAGTGTCAACTCTTTTACATACCCGGAGATTCAAAGCTTCTCTCGGTGTTAATTAGGCAAGAAGGACAAGAAAACTTACAGAGAAATAGCCGCAGCAGCACTGGAAAGCAGGGAGGGAAAATAAGATGAAAGAGTAAGAAGAGAATAAGCTGATGAAAGAAGGCGACGAATGAGAATATGAATGTGAATGTGAGTGCGAATGTGAATGTAAATGCGAATGTGAATGTCAATGGTCAATGTCAATGTGAATGTGTGTGGAAGAGCAGAGGAAGACAAAGGCAGAAAATGAAAAATGATGGAGGACAAGGAAGAATAAAATATCGTGAGAAAAAAGAAAAAAAAGGCCCCTGAAAAATGGTCTCTGCGGGATGACGTAGAGGGCATGTTTCCTTATTTTAGTGTGACTATATGAGTACGTAAGCGTGGACTGACAGCGCCAGGCTCTGAATAGGTGCATGTAGGGGACGTAGGATGGTTGCACTTGGAAGAAGCTCTGCTACCATAAAAAAAATTATTTTTCTTTCGACCGGTCAAGTTGAAGGACTATAAATCCTCAAATACTGGCTCCTAGGACCTGGTTCCTACATCAATCGATAGGAATGCTCGGCTATATCAGCATACTAAATTTGAAAAATTTGGCAAAATCCCCATTGCACCCACCCTAAATGCAGATTCTGAACATTGCACTTACCACAGCACGTGGACACGAAAATTTTCTCTCGATCAGTCACTTTGGAGACCCATAACCTCCCAAATACTGGGACCAGAGACCTGGGGCCTAGATTACTCGAAAGAGGATATTCTGGGCCATATTGCAGCTTAGTGTTCAGTCACGTGCTATTATGATAAAATATTTTCTTACTCTCGACCGGGAACTTTAAACGTCCATAGCTCCTCAAATACTGGGATCTGTTACTCAGGGCTACCGATCCACAAAATTTCGCAAAATCCGGCACAACACCCCCCTTTATTGTCCGAATTCCCTGGGTTAAGGGGGGTGATAAAAGCGATTCTAATACGTCATCTTTTTTTTTTTATGCTTTGCACTTCTCCCCTCCACTCCCATATTCACTTTTCGCTATACACAATTGTAAGCGCATCTTGCCGTCGCGCGTTGAATGTTGAATGAATCACTGAATTTTGAATGTAGGTTAACAAGTGTATTTTATTTCAGCATTCAATTAGATCATTTCAAGCACATTAATAGAACATCTTCGAACAAACACCATGGTATGTTGACAATGTTATTTTTCTGTCAATAATAAATGCTCACACAGCTTATTTTTTTATCTCAATTTCTCGTTACTATGTTCTTTGTAGAGCTCAGAATATGCTACCTTTAGCTTATTGGATGATGAATTAAACGAAATACATAGTGCTGATGACCTAGAAGAGCTTGCCTCTGACGTTGATTGTCTGAGTGAGGAGCCGGATTCTGACTGTAATGACTATTCGAGCGATGCGTCGGATTCCGGGTCGGAGACAGAGCATGAAACACCTGCAGCACTTGGTGAGGCTAGTAGCATCCATCCTTTAGCAAATCCTGATATCGCGGAAAGCCCACTCGTACCAGATGGCTTAGAGAGTCCAGAGCTAAACAGGGGGGTCGATGCAAATGTCAATAAAATAACAACCGAACTTTTATCCCCTCAATTGCAAGACTATCAATGGATCAAGTCAACTGTTGATGATGCCGTGATAGATGAGATTGTAAGGAAAACCTGCACCACTCAGTACGACTACAAGCCTCGTGTTTTTTACGTAGACAAGGAGGACTTCGACTCATGGCTCGAACGAGACGGTCGTGATCATTTTTTTACTTGGATGTTACGCAAACATCAAGATAATCAGCCAGGCGGTAGAAGCAAGGTCTTTTATGTTGAAACCTACGAATGCCATCGTGGACAAGATTCACGAGGCGGAAGTCGCATCCAAAAGGCTTCTCAAGGCTCTCTTCAAGGTGTCTCTCTCGACCCAGGGCAAGAACCAAGGGAAAGAAAAGAAGACGCGTCTTAAAGCCTAGCCAGAAAGTCGGTTGTACAGCAAAGCTCACAGTTCACAACATGAAAGACGACAGCGAGGATCCCGAATATGCAACCAAGAACGGAAGGAAGCAACTCCGAATCGTGTACTTTTATAGACACACAGGGCACGTTCTAGGCAATGCTGATGATTTCCAGTACTTTACCATGACGGAATCAACATGAGCGCGGATTAGAAACCTGGTTCGTCTTGGCCTGTGCACTAGAGGATGCAAGCGAAATCACTATAATAATTTTGTGCAACATAGTATTTCGCCCATATTTCTAGAGCATTCCTTGCAACAGGATATTAACTAGTATAAATAGGTCTACTTTTCTATCTAGTTCTGTAGCATAGTTCCCCCTGAATAAAGATACCTTTATTGCACCCTTAGATCCCCCTAGAACACTACCTTGACTTTTGCATTACTCTCTTTTATTCCGAGCTCCCCGTTGGCGAGTTCCATGAAGTTGCAGGTGACGTCCTTGGTATTCTCCTCATTAGGCCTAGAAAGAGCATCGGCAACAGGATTATCCTTGCCCGGACGATAGATGATAACATGATCTTGTTGCTCCATGTGTTGGCTCCATCCCGCCATGCGTCTGCTCATGCCTTTTTGTCGTTTTAAGAACACCAAACTGTGATTGTCGGTCAAGATGTTGACTGTTCTGCCCTGGATATAAGTACGCCATTCGTCGCAAGCGCGCACAATTGCATACAATTCGCGCTCATGTGTTGGCCATTTCTGCTGACCCTCATCTAATTTCCTCGACATGAAAGCGATAGGGTGCATTTCCTTCCGGCCGTTTGAACCAAAGTCCTGACTCAGGACGGCACCAATGGCAGTGGGGACGCATCAGTCTCGATGAAAAAGGGGTGAGAAAAATCGGCAAGGCGTAGAACGGGAGCTGAGGCGAGGGCTTGCTTGAGGTCGTCGAAGGCAGCTTGTTCTCTCTCGCCCCACGGCGAGGGGAGAGGTCTGGTCTTGATTTTGTTGTTGTCTTTTTCTTTTGTGAGATCTGTGAGGGGAGCGGCCCGAGAGGCATAATTTTTAATAAATTTGCGGTAGTAGCCAGCCATACCTAAAAATCGACGAACCTCTTGAACATTGGTGGGCGCCGTCAATGATTGGATGCTTTCTGTCTTTGAGGGGTTGACTTTCAAGCCTTCACCGCTCACAACGTGGCCTAAGAAGAGGAGTTCAGGCTTGCCGAATTCGCATTTGGACATCTTGACCTTAAGTTGATATTTCGCCAGACGTTCAAGTACCCAACGCAAATGTTCCTTATGGTCCTCAGGGTTGCGACTGAATACAGGATATCATCCATGAAGACTAAACAAAATTTATCTAGACCGCCTTGCAGAACTTCATTCATCATCCCCTGGAAGGACGCAGGTGCGTTAGTCAAACCAAAAGGCATCACCAAATATTCAAAGTGACCATAGCGGGTACCAAAAGCGGTCTTTTCCACGTCGCTGGGGTTAACTCGAATCTGATTGAAGCCTGATTGCAAATCGAGTTTAGAAAACTCGGTTGCACCTGAGATCGGTCGAAGAATTCATCAATGAGTGGCAGAGGGTACTTATTCTTGACGGTAATTGCATTGAGCGCGCGGTAGTCTACACACAGACGGAGGCTTCCGTCTTTCTTCCTAGCGAATACAACGGCGCTGACCAAGGGGAAATACTGGGCCGAATGAAGCCTTTCTTTCTGCAGCTCTTCTAATTGCTCCTTTAATGCATCCAGTTCCTCAGGCGACATCCTCCGCACCGGCATGGCGATAGGGAGGGCCGAGCCAGTCTCGATGCGATGATCAACGTGACGGTGTGGGGGAAGTTTGTTCAAGTCGGCGAAGACGGAGTCTGCGAATTCCTCTATCAGCGCGCGGTATCTCTCTGGGACCTTTTCTGCTCCCTCACCGACGGCGTCAACGGAATTGACCACTAACTCTACTTCGTCCCCACTGATAAAGCAAACTCCATAATCCTCTGTAGTATTCAGGATCTTCTTGAAATGCTTCACTCCGACGAGGCGAACGTCTGTACGGTTCTTGGCCTCATGCTCTGCAGAGGTTGAGATCAGATGATCTTTTTCTTTTTCTGTAGATTCCCCATTTTTTTGTCTCCTCATTTGCTTTCACCATTTCTACTTGCTCCATTCCATCGCTCTTCACATTTCCCATTGTTGCTTCCTCGCCCTCTCTTACTGTCGTATTCCACAGTTCGTCTGTGCCTGCCACTGTCTCTGCGACACTTTCTATGACGTCTCCTTCCATTGTCCTTTCTGCAGTTTCCTTAACGCTCTTATTGTCGCTCGCCCCGGTAGATTCAATATTTGAAGCCAGCTGGCCATTATTTTCCTCCCTTACGCTGCGTATCGCCTGCCAACCTTTTCGACCTTGCCATTTGTATATTCCAGTACGCCAATTTACCTGCGGGTTCCACTTTCGCAGCCAGGGTTGCCCTAGGATGATATCGTATCTCAAATTATCAACGACGACTCCCGTTTCTCTCATTACCTCGTCGCCCATACTGAGAGCAAGAGTAGCCGTGGTTGACGAGACAGAGCTTTGGCCACGAGCCATCAGGATCCTGACTGGTTTAGGTAAGGGTAGTAAACGGTAAGTCTTCCTTCTTGAGATCCCTTATGAATTCAGAGCAGACGAAGTTACCGGAAGCACCGGAGTCGATCAGCACGCGTGCCCTAAGGTTCCGACCTTTGCGCGTACTTCGTGCACCGGCC
>NW_019029081.1:0-35870 GCF_002105155.1 Lobosporangium transversale
CGAATGCTCGCAGCCCTTCAGTTTCTTCTGCACAAGGGTTGGGTATCCAAGGAATGGATGCTAATGGACGCATGAGATCGCCTGCCCATGGATCTGGATATTCGGATTCAAACAGAATGGACTATCCCCGTGAGGAGCAAGAGTGGGACCGAGGTTATGATGAGCACAACTATCGAGGCTCATCCGGTTCAACAGCATCGTCTACGAACGCGGACAGAGTTTATCAACGCGAGAGATCCAACACAGTTTTATCAGAACGATCGGAGCGCTCTGTCCGTTCAGCCCGTTCGGAGCGTTCAGAACGCTCTGGCCATGGATCTCGCTATGAAGACGAACGAGAGCGCGACCGCGATGTCCGTGGTATGTCCACTTCATCACGAACCGGGCGCCAGGATCCATCTTCCGCTTACAAGACTCCTTCACCCCCTATTTCCCCAGAAGATGCTCACTCAGTCGATGCCTTATCAGGACCTCGGCAACCTTACAGACCCCCTACTCCACCAGATGTCTCTGCTCCTGTTCCATCCAGAGGTAGGTTTTTTTTTTTTTCAGTTTCGATTCTTCTGAGCTTAAATATCAAGCTATTGGATAAATTCTTACACTTTTTTATTATTATTTACTCAGGGCGTGCACCACCTACACGAAAGCCAAGTGGAGATCAGTTCGATGCCCTGATGGACGATTTAATGCAGGAAATCAATGTGATGCCATCTGGTCGTGACGTGAGCCGACCTGGATCCTCACACCGATCTCGATCCCGTCCCAATCTGCCAGAGGGAGGCCGAAGCAGGGATCTAGGTGCTGGATCTCCACCACCGACTCCCAAGATTAATGGCGGCGTGGACAGCCGTAGCCAGCGTTCCGGACGGGAGCGTAGTGACCGAGATCGCGAACGTTCAGATCGTAGAGACCGTGAACGTGAACGAGAGCGAGAACGAGGAGTGATGACGGGAGAGGAGCGTGAGCGTGCACGTGACAGAGAGAGATCAGCTACCTCTGGACGTGCACGTAGCCGTTCGACGAACCGTCGTGGTGCTGTTCCACATTGTGAAGGTTGTAAACATGACATTCAACCTCAGGAGCTTGCAGAGGCGATCAAGATGCCTCATGGTGATTATCATCCAGAATGCTTCAAATGTGCACGTTGCCGTCGACCACTCGAGTCTTCACGCCATGGATATGAATACGAAGGTAGACTTCTCTGTGAAAAGGATTACCAGCGATATCTGGAGAAGGATGCACAGCGCTCAGATCGACCCTCACGAAACCGTGGAGCTGCAGTTTGTGCAGGTTGTGATGCACCGATCCAAGGCGAATCACCAGTCTATGCATTGGGTCAAGCATGGCATGAACACCATTTGGCATGCTATCAATGCAAGAAGCCTATTCAACAATCTGTGGGTCATGTAGAGAAGAATGGACGGGTGTATTGTCCCAAGGATTTTGGAGAGTTATTCTTGCCCAAGTGCCGTGGATGTGGATTGCCAGTAGAGAAGGAAGCTGTCTGTGCACAGGATGGAAAATTGCAAGGCAAATGGCATGCAGCTTGCTTTGGATGCCAAACTTGTAAGAAGCCTTTCCCAGACAAGAGCTTTTATGTCTATGGTGATTCACCCTATTGCAGGAGACATTACCATAAACTGAACAACTCTCTCTGCAAGGGGTGCGATGAACCTATCGAAGGGCCTTGTGCTCAGACTGTAGAGGTAAGCCAAAAAAAAAAAAAAAAAAAAAAAAAAAAAATCGGTCTTTCAATTCTCGGGGCATTTACAAAGAGGCACTAATTTTAATTCTTAATACACGATCGATTCATTATTGTAGGGCTGGAGATTCCATCCTGGATGCTTCTGTTGTGTGGAGTGCAAAGTTCCATTGACTGATATTTACTACAACTTTGAGAATCAGGCCTATTGCGAGAGAGATATCACAGTCATGCAACGTACTCGTAATGTTCGTGCTGAGCGTCGCAAGACACAATTTGGAAAAATCTAAGATAATGACAATGACTAAAAAAAAAAAAAAAAAAAAAAAAAAGAATTTGGACATGGATGAGACGACAGCGAAACATTGAGAAAGAGAGAGAGGGAGAGAGAGATCAAAGAGACTCTTGTCTATCACTTCCATGATCGAGAAGGAAGCAAAAGTTGGTGAGAACGAAGAAGGATTAAGATTTATTTATTTTTTTTGCTATTTTTTATTTGTTCCCTTCACATGCATATATTTGTTTTCTTTTTAATGCGTAGTTATCTCGGTATCCTTTTCGTTTATTTTTTTGCTTCCTTTCTTTTTTTTTTTTTTTTTTTGTTTTTTTTTCTATCAGGTCATTCTCCTGAATCATACCAAAAATGAAGGAAAAGAAAAAAATGAGCCTAGTTCACGCCTATTTTTTGTAATCGCGAAGCCTAACTTGTAGACAAACGAAAAATAATTAATTTTATATAATAAAATATATATATACATAAAGATAAATAATAATATATAAATGTATTATATATATATATATATATATCATATAAATTTGTATATGTATGATAAAGCTTTTGTTTTGCATTTCTTTTTATTATTATGAATATTATAGCCATTCTAAGTTTTTCTTAAAAAAAATAATCTCTTCGTTAAAGCTGAGAGCAAAAGACATAAGGTCGAGTTGAGGTAAAATAAAAGTACAAAAAAAAAAAAAAAAAAAAAAAATATATAATCATCAAAATAAAAAAATCATCAAAAAATAAAAATGCAAAAAAAAAAAAAAAAAAAAAAAGAAGAAAAAGAAAAAGACATGATAAAAGGGTGGGATATAAGAAGGATACTACCTATAAGAAGATGAAGACGAGGATGACTTCTTCATTCCAAGGATTTGTCCATTCTCATCCACAATATAATTGAAAAAGGGATGTCGTAATGCCTCTGCTGCTGTGATACGTTCCGCTGGGTCATAAGTTAATAGCCGACTGAGTAGGTCCACAAAGTCAAGTGAGAAATCACTGATCTCTTCACGATTTCCATTGCTGCCACTTTCGGATGGGATTACATATTCCTGGAATAGGATTTTTTAAAAGAAAAAAGAAACCGGTTTTTAGTAAAGGGACTTTTTTTTTTTTTTTTTTTTTTTTTTTAATAAACTAATAAATACCCAAACAAAATAACAATCCTTACCCGTAATGGCTTCAATGCTTTGACATATTTCCGACTATTTCGCTTAGTCTCATCATTTGGATAATCGAGCCGTCCATGTACAAAGTATTTCTGAGAGGATTTACTATTGAAATATAAATATAATATAAATAGATGGATAGTGCATTTCATTAGATAAAGGTTGAAGCCATTTAACGACTAACAAAAAAAAAAAAAAAAAAAAAAAAAAAAAGAAAAGAAAAAGAAAAAGTAATATATATATATATATATAACTTACTGAGATGCGCGTATGAGTTTGTCCGGAATGGGTCCCAAAACTGCTTGCATCATGGCCAGATGCTCCAAATTGTCGTGTGTCTGAAATAATGCCTCGCCTGTTAAAAATTCAACCAAGATACAACCAATTGACCAAATATCGCATGGGTAAGACCAACCAAGGCCTATTTTCCACAAACCGATAAGGATAAATATTAGTGTTCATTACTTGCATATCGTCAAAAAGGAGTAATATTCACTATCATTTATATTATCTTACCTAGAATGATCTCTGGAGCTCGATAGTGTCGTGTGCTAACAATAGTTGAATGATGTTCATTTTGAAACGTAGCGCTTCCAAAGTCAATAAGCCGAATCTCTGGATCCAATAGAATCCTCCTTGTTTTCGATGCAGATTTCTATAGAACAAATAGAAGGAGGAGTACACAAGACATGAAAAAGTACCATTGCATTGTCAATTCAACATGCAATTATCGTATTGAAAGAGTACAAGTTTACGACTTTTTTTTTTAAAAAAAAAAAAAAAAAAAAAAAAAGTGAATTTAAAAAAGACTAGAGTATAAATATACCTTATACGGGGCTTGCCGATACGCTCCATTTGCAAGAAGAATGTTCTCAGGCTTCAAGTCCGTATGGATCAATCGTAGTCGATGAAGAACTTTAAAAGTAATCAAAAAAAAAAAAAAAAAAAAATGCAACATGTGAGTGCTCATTAATGTCTTAATCAGCTGCTTTTGCCCCAATCTCCGCGGAACGAAAAGAAATTTCCATGCTTTGTACAATGTTAAATACATGAATGTGGACAAAAAGAAAGAACCTTTTTGTTATTCCTCATGGTTCTATCTCTACCACTTCAGACTTACATGCGACACTATTGAACAATTGTCGTGCGAAATGCTGGATTTGATTGGGTGGAAAAGGGCAGAACGCATTGTCTTTAAGCCAGTCATAGATCGACTGACCAAGAAGATCAAACACCATACAAACGTGCCTTCGATAGTCAAAACATTCGTTCAGATGCAAGCATTGACTTTTTTTTTTTTTTTTATGATAAAAAAAAAAAAAAAAAAAAAAAAGTCAGTAACATTTCATTAGTATAGTGTCATTCAAGAAGAAGGAATAAAAAAGAGAGAGAGAGAGAGAGAAAAAGACTATAGTTACAAATACTGTAGAACATAGACTTACTATCGATTCTGCGGATCATGTTGCTTAAGCGTATCCAAGACACGAGCCTCAATCTTGCTAGCCTCCCGGTATTTTTGAACAGCCCTAATGATTTTAATCGCACAATGTTTCCCAGTCTCACGATCAAAACATTCGACAACCTTTCCAAACGTTCCTTGTCCCAAGAGACGAATGATTTTGTCTGATGTAACATTGTTTTTTTTTTTTTTTTTTTTTTTTTTAAGAAAAAAAAAAATAAAAAAGTAAATACTTCTGGGATATCTCTCCATATATTTTTGTCCGCATAGAAAGTAAGCGAGTTAAGGAATGTAGGGAAAACAAACGCGATATTATATAAAGATTCAACTTACATCGAGGAGTCAAATCTTCATTAGGAACAACAATGTAATGGCCTTCTTTATCATCCCAAGGAGTAGATGTTGCTGGAGGCTATAGTAAAATAATAATAATAACAATAAAAAGCCATAAGTCAAGGTCAGAATCAATGTCAATAGAAAGCTTCTTTACACGTTAAAAACAGCTACAAGGTTTTTTTTTTTTTTTTTTTTTTTTTTTTTTTTTTAGTTTTGGCTTTTGGCTTTTGGCTTTTTATAAAAACTTACATCTCGACTAGATGCGGGCGGAACTTTAGCCGCAACAGGCTCATGCTGTTGATGATAATAACCTCCGCCTCCACTAGAATATCCATGGCCATTCTGTGAAGTGGACGACTGATGTGAAGGGGGTGCAATATATTTGACAGCCGAGTTTGATTTTCTCCTTTTTCTGGGCGGCGGTATCGTATCCGGCGCTGTCAACTCTGAAGAATCTCCATAGTCATGTGGATACCTAGAACTGGAATATTGGTAAGGGCGGCTGTAGTGATCATAATGATGATGTGATTGATGGTAGCGCTGGGGTGATGATGGGGGTGGATAATGATATGCTGACGAATAAGACGACGAACCCGAGTAGTATGGATCATGATCACCAGAAAGTGAGAGATAAAGAGGTTGCTGGTGTTGTTGCGAAGGTTGATAGTGCTGATATGATGGATGAGGATATGATCCATTGGATCCAAGGGGAACCAGTTCTGCGGAAGGTGGTCTCTTGTTAAGCCGTCTTGATGTCCTACTTGAAGGCTCTAGTAGCATGCTGGGCGCCACCGCTGTTAGAATAGAGGGATGATGATAGTGGCCATCATGACTCCCCTCAAAACCGGTTTGGTGATTTGAGGAATGGTTGTGATCTGAGCTGGTATGACTGACATGGTGTGGTAAGGATGATGATGGTGGCGGCATCGCATAGGATCGTGGCGAAGCCCTCAACGGATAAGAGGTCGAAGAATCATGCTGCTGATGAGACGCTTGCGGAGGAAGAGGGGGATGATGGTTGTCCCGATGATAGCTGCTCCGAGTGCTGCCACCGCCACCACCACCGTAACCATTGCTGCTGCTGTTGCTATTACTGCTACTGCCACTCCCAGGAACTTGTTGATGACGCTGGTAGTGCGAGTATGAAGCTGAGGAAGAAGACGGAGGTGGTGGAGTATCATCTTCGATTACAATGACTTCCTGGGGAGGCCCGTTCTTATAGAATTCCGCCCAATTGGTTTGTCGTTTCCCGCCACTTCTACTGCAGCCTCTTTCTCGTACTGAACGTGGCGCCCGTGTGGTCGTCAGGCTCATTGTACCTCAGTGATCACCTTTCGTCACTTGTGCTGTGCAAAAGAGGAGGAATGCAAGCTCCTGCTGGGCGTGGAGAGGCGGATACACTCCCCTTTTGCGAATCCAATAATAACAACTCGTTCCTGGAGCTTTCTTTTTTCTGTGCGACTGAACTCTTTTTTTTTTTTTTTTTTTTTTTTTGCTTTTTTTTTTTTTTTCCTCCTTCACCGGTTTCTGCTCTTTTCTGTCTTCCTGAAAGATCCTAAATGAAGTTGCTGATGGAGATGAATTGGATCCTGGAATGGATAAATGATGGTTAAAAATTGGCAGGAAAAAATATATGAAATGAAAAAAAGGCCAATCGATAATAATAATAATAAATAAACAGTGGGCTGTAAAAATGGTCAATAAAAAAAATAAAAAAAACAAAAGAAAGTGTTCACATGGCAAACAACACAAGATGAGCTTTTTTTTTTAAAAAAGAAAAAAAAGAAATAAGGAAAAAAAGAAAGAAGGTGGTTTTCTGTGGGAGCAGCTGAGAGAGAGGAGACAATTCAATGTTGTTTATAGTTGATGTTTAGTCATTGGTCCAAATGACAAAAACTTTTGGTTTGTTGTAGTAGCTGCATAATTTTTTTTTTTTTTTGTCTCTTTGGTTTGCTTTAACACACCTACGCAAGGAAAAAACAAAGACTGGGCAGAGTAAATTGCGTCTGCTTCTCTTTGTCCCTTATTTTTATTTTCTTTTTCTTTTCTTTCACTCTCCTCTCTTCCCGGCTATTTTTTTTTTTTTTTTAGCTTGGAAAGGATGGACGAATGGATGGAGGTTAATGAGGGATTGGTGACTTCTAAAAGAACCGATCGATCACATCCTTTGTGCCTCTTTGTATTGTGTGTCTCAAAAACGGAAATTCGAGGGCATTCTCTATACGGATTTTTAGAGTGTTTACGTAGTATCACGAATACGTATGCTACCCTTAGAATATGGTATGCATTACGTATCATAAAGGAAACGTGATTTAGAATGACAAAATTCATACCCCAACCTTAAAAGCGTAGAAGCTAAGGAACACATTTCACGAGATGTGCAGCATTCTTCAAATTGTCCTTGTTCCCTCTCAATTAGCTCACCTTTAATCCTCTTTACCCCCTTCCATCCTTATTTCTCTACATCGTCTGTCATCTCTGAATTCTTTACTATAAAAAAAAGAAAAAAGAAAAAAAAAAAAAAAAAAAAAAAAAAAAAACGCATTTACACATTACATAGACAAAACTCTGATGTTTGCAAGACTTGCCAAGCGGGCTGCACAACCCGTGTCTGCCCTGAGGGGTACCAAGAACTGCAATAACAACATCTTGCGCAATCCTTCCCTTGGTTTAAATGCCATCCGTCATCAGTCCTCCTCATCCTCCAGTCGAGATAATGACAACAGCAACAATTCGGAAGTGGAACCCATCAGTCCAAATGAGAAACCAGTCAATGCCTCGTTTGAGTTACAACAAGTCGATCTTGCTCATGGCTCATTCTTTGCATTGCATCGCCCTCTGCTGGGTATTACCAACGGTCCCATGTTTGCCAGCAACAACGGCCTGTTTAACGATGATGACCCTGAAGGCAAGTTCTCCTCTCTTCCTCTTCCTTCCCCTTCTCCTTGTTTAGAGGGAGCGACGTTAATTTTTATTTTCTGGGCCTCCCGCCCAATTGAAAAGGACACTCTTGATTATCTCTTTCCCTATTCATTCCTATCCACTGGCTCTATTTTCTATCCTAAGCTCGTGATCATATCTAATAGGCTCATGGTCATGATGCAAGGAAATGCAGTTCAAGTTATACGACTATCCATTGCCATAATAGTTATTCTTACCCTTTTGGATACTTTTGCTAATATTGCTCTTTTTTTTTTCCCTGTTCAATAGATGCAGTTGTTGAGGACTTGACCAATTATTTTTCTACACTGCATCCATTTTCAATTGGATCATCATCACTATCACTACCCTCGCTTTCATCACCCGTGACCGCTACAGCAACTGCCTGGGCAAGTTTGCCTCCGACTCTAACGGATGCAGATCAAGCTGCAGATGAGTTTTTGAGGATGATGCAGGACAAACATGACAGGATGAGTTACTTTGAACAATTGGAATTGGCTCAGAAAGCAGAAGCTGAGGAAGCAGCAGCCCGTCTTTTTAGGCGCATGAACACTCCATCTTCTAAAAACAAAACACAAAAGACAGACCAGCACCGCCACCAGCACCAATCTATGACAGCGAATGAACAGAAAGAGTCTGAAACAAAGAAGGCACCATCAAAAATTCAAATCTTTTGTTATGATGATAACTATTCAATAAGATCAGTGGCCACAGTAGAAGCGGAAGCCATTCTGGATCCACTTTTGAATAACGAAAATGGAATGTACTTGACGAGTGTACTTCGTAAAAGACGTATCAAGATGCGGAAACACAAATATAAGAAGTTGCGCAAGAGAACTCGAGCCTTGCGTAAGAAGCTTGGCAAGTAAGGAGGAGGGAAAAAGAAAAAATTGACAAAAAAAGAAAGAGGCAGAAAAAAAAAAAAAAAAAAAAAAAAAGTACAGCTTATATCTATTATCATTTAAGCCTGAGCGTTGGGCATGAAAGCACAAAAAAAAAAAAAAAAAAAGAAAAACATTCTTCTTGTCCAAAGACCCAAAGGCTAAAGAATGTAATGTGTATAATCGCTGATCACGTCGCAACGGCTCGTGGCTGTGCTCTGCCCGTGCGAATAGCGGTGTGCAATCAAAGCGTATAAAATGCTCTATACATTTTTTTTACATTTTTACATTTTTAAACAATATGTTCTATACTTTATTTATTAACTTTTATTTTATTATTTTGCAATCGAATCATTTCAAAGGAACCTGTACAAATGACAAAAGGGACCTCCAAAGGACCAAAGTAAAATAAATAAAAAAAAAGTCACAAACAGCTGTTCATATAAAAGTCGTCTCTGTTTCATTCCCAACCTTTTCTTTCTTTTTTGACCCTGCAACACTTTTTTTTTTTTTTTTTTTTTTTTTTTTTTAATTCTTTCTTCATATTCTCCTATCAATTCTTCCTAGCTTTTTTTTTTGTTGTTGTTGTTGTTATTATTGTTGTTGTTATTGTTATTGCTATTTTTTATTCAAACACAATGAAGTTCTCGTTTGCTACTTCCGTCGTCTCTGTCTTGGTTTTGGTCTTGACTGTTTCCTCGTCAACTCCCGTGCAAGGTGGCAACGTCTTTTCTCATATTGTTTCCTCTCCAAATCATAATAATCACAATACTAATAACAACAACAATAACAATAACAATAACAACAATAACAATCATAACAACCACTACAACCATAATGTATTACATCCACAAACGCATTCTCCCTCACAACCTAATCAAACTAGTCATCTTGAATGGAACTCTCAAATAGGAGGCCGTCTCTCCCGTCAAGGTGGTGAACGAGGCCAATTTCAGCCCTATACCAATTTCGCATTACAAGACAGTTCTTCGCACCAACAGCAACAGCAACACTACGGAACAACGGACGAAAAGGGCTGTTCCTCTTCTTCTGGTTCTACACTCAATCCGATCCCTTGTCCAAAGAGAAATTTAGTCTATTTGCCCGATATGCAATCCTTTTTGATTCAATCTCCTCTAACTTATCAAGAAGCTGTTCAGGTCTGTATCGCCTGTGGATCCGAATTGGTCTTGATCGATGGTACCAACGTCGACCGATTCCGTGAAGCTTTTAGTTCCTTGGGAGGATTATATGGAGATCAGCGTTTCTGGATCAAGAGGTATACAGATATATATATATATATTCTTTCCCTTTCTTCTGGATCTTTCCAAAAAAAAAAAAAAAAAAAAAAAAAAAAAAACACATTTTTTTTTTCTAAATTACTTTTTCATGATTTGATAGCTGGTTTGGTGAATTAGTTCATCAAGGCTCTTGTCCCGCAACATTGATTAATCCACTCATGGGTAATCGTCTCGAACGTAAGTCCATAATATCGTCATGGAACAAAGAAAAAAAAGAAAAAAAGAAAAAGAAAAAGAAAAGCGACTCCTCATCTGACGCTGACGACGATGCATAATGCATAAATACAAAAAAATAAAGAAAACTTCCTCCTCCCCCTCAGATCTACATCTAATTTTTATCCAATGTCTTCTTCTAATATTTAGCTGTTGAGGAGGATTGTCAAGCTCGACTTTATGCACTATGCTACTAAGAAGTGCAATTTCTTTTCTCCTCCTTGTCCTCTCCCCTACAAAACAATAAACCTCCTTGCCAGTTCCACATTGTAAACATTGTCTTTCTCCAAGCAAAGTAGTAAACGAACGATACAAAAAAAAAAAAAAAAAAAAAAAAAAAATTTATCCTCAAAAAATAAAACAAAAAAAGAGATCTCATGTGACTATGAATACATCAAGCATATTAAAAAAAGACAAAAAAAAAAAAAAAAAAAAATTAGGAATGCTATTGTACAAGATGGTCATGAAGATATACTGAACAATCAACAAAAACACAGATAAAGTAAAATATATATATAAAAAAAAATAAAAAATAAAAAAAAAAAAGGCATGCAATGGAGAGGAGAGATACTGGGAGTCATAAAAAAAAAAAAGAAAAAGAAAAAGAAAAAAGAAAAAAAGAAAAAGTGATCATGTATCTTGAGAAGGTGGTGCTTCTTCCGTAACGTCTGAAACAGCGGGCACATCATTTTCCTCTTTCATCTCAGTAGCGGTAGTAGAATTAATTGTGGCTGTGGATGAGCCTAAGCTGGAGGCTATCGTAGTCGTCGAACTGGATGCAGAATTTGTAACCACAGGTGTTGCTGTTTCAGATGATGGCAAGCTTTTAGGCTTCCTGAACTGACCGCTGATGGCTCGCAGCTGTGCCATAGATGCACCGATTAGTGTTTCTTTGGCAGAGGGGGCTTCCTCAATTGCTGCTGCCTGCTGTTGCTGAAGCTGGAGCTGCTGATTCTGGCGCTTTAAAAGCTTGGCATAGTCTGTTAAAATAGAGTCAAAGAAGACGAAGAAGAAAGCTAAAAGTTAATAAAAAATTTGTAAACACCATGGGCTTGTGGCAACTTGTTACGATGTCAAAATATACTTACGAAGTCCGCATGCATTGCACAGAGTGCGTGCTCCATCAGGTCCTCGCCTCCATTCAGGAGTATCAGATGAATCACAAGAAAGACATCTTCCAGGAGGTTGCATCCGCTTCGCCCGCTTCCGATACTTTGGTTGGGCCTGGTCATTCCTATTTGATGCTCTAATCAGTGAACCGTTATCATTATAGGATGACATTCCTGCCATGCCGCTCTGCGAGGACGTCGTTGACATATATGAACCGTATGGGGAGCTCTGTTGTGAATAATCTCTCCCGTTTTGCCTTGACATGTTCATATGAGCATCCCCTGGTCGCTTGAAGGCTGACGATGACGGCTCGAGCCCGTTGCGTCCGGTAGATTGACCCTGCCCACTTGCCTGAGCGCGTTGCTGCAACAGTAATTGTTGCGTATCGAGATTGGGTAGTGGAGTTGTATTGGAAGCATCTGAAAACAAACAACGCTTGCCACGAATAATATTGATCTCCTCATCCAAAACCCTCTCATCAGGCGTCATAGCCACCCATGCCTTGATACGAATGGCAAGCTGAAAGATGGATGTTGCGGCTCTGGCTAGCTCAAACACCACTTCATCTGAGGGTGGTCCCATACCAAACTGTGGAAAGTCATCGTCATCCTCCTCAGCATCATCGACCTCAATGTCATTATCACCATTCATATTATGCTTCATAGGCCCGTATGTTGAATGCTGTGGTGCTCCGTTGACGGTCTTGGGGTTGGCTTCACTCGAGGTAGCAGTTGAGGATGAAGAAGTTTGTAGACCAGTCAACATGGTAGAATTGAGATTACGGATCATTTGCGAAATATCGCGCTGGCGAGGATCTTGCCCGTGCTCTGGCTCATCGTGATGTTCCTTCATCTCTTCTGGATCTTGGCTTGCATAGTGGAGAGCGAATCTGCAGAGCAGGTCGCAAATCTCGATCGCAGACTTGAGATCCACAGTTGTAGGCATATCTGTGCCAAACTTGTGATGCATGTCACCTGAATCCGATGCAGAAGGATCCAACCGAGTCTTGGTACTACTTGCGTCGCTCACATATCCATTTCTGTCATCTTCATCTTCTTGATGATTGCCACGACTGAATTTCTCAAGTTGGGGAAGATGCATAGTCTTCTGGCCTTTAGGACCAGAATGTCGCTCAGAATCAGTGCCTTGTCTGATTTGAGAAGGAGGAGAGCCACCTTGTTGATGACGTGACAAAGGGGATGGCGATGGTACAAGGGACAAATGAGGATTTTGTGGCGGATGTTGTGGAGAGCGACGGGGATTGGAGATATGTTGAGCATCAGCTGATACATCCTGATGCTGCGGTGGAGGGTACGAAGAATTCCGCTGAGGTTGAGAAAATGAATCGGAACGTGTGGATGGATGCAGATCACCATGATTATCAGTCTCGATAGTGTCATTGTATCTATAAGAATGCTCAGGTCCTGAAGTATAATGCGACGACATATTGCGCGGTTGCTGAGAGCCAAAATGAGTAGAGAACTCCTCGCCAGTGGACGCACTCGTGGCCATATGCGAGGCCGTGGGATGAGATGAATGTCGCGCCTGCGATGGAATGTTTCGCATGGACATAGAGCTGGCTTGTGAGTGTTGATATGACGATTGGGCGTGATCTTCTGTGGTATCTACAGATGCTGTGCTGGAAAAAGTACGATCGCGCAATCCAGCCATGTCACTAGGATGGCGATTGTGGGCAAGAGAGCTGTCTAATGGTGGCTCGGCTGCAAGTTGGCAGCCCGGATAGTGTGGCAGCGATTCGTGCGAATGCCTCGGGTGTGGGCGTGCATACGGTTGAGAGTCTATGGACGGTTGCGAGGATGGATAGGATGAAGGGCTGCGACCATCGTTGCTCCTCTGACTGTTAGGTGCATGTTCATTTTGATAATCCTCATGCCTACTTTCATTAATGCCTTGTGAGCGAGTGTCTGATTGCCAATTATCTCTGCTATGATCGTACGAGGGCTCATTCCAATGAGATACATCATGGCGGCGCCCATCATGACTGTGGCTCCTGTCCTGCAAACGTGGACGACTTTGGCCAAAGTTCGGAGGAGGGCTTGACCGGGAGTTATGGTTGGGTTCAAGGTATCTGCCTCGACTCTCAGGAATAGATCGTCCTCCTTGATTGCCCTCATATCTGTTATCGTAGTCTCTAGGTGCATTGTAATGGTTTGGATGCCATGAAGGATCATCATAGGTTCCTCGATCAAAGACAACGGGCCTTGCCAGAGGATTAGTTGAGTGGGAGGGGAATGTGGAGGGCAAAATGACGTTATCTTGAGTCGAATATGCTCTAGGCCATGGATCGATAGTTATAATGGAGTCGTCTTGAGAGGAAGAATAATGACGATTACTCCATGGCCGTCGAGCGGCTTCAAAACGGTCTAAATCTCGATGGCGCTGATTCGGGTGTTGCGGTTGAGCATAGTGACGCGAGGTTATGAGTGCTGTATTATGGACTGGGGAGACGGCGATGTTATTGGCACTACTGCTCTGACCTGGAGTTCTGGGAGAAGAATGGAATGTGGAACTAGTGACGGAGGCAGGGGTGGTCGATGGTGATGGTGAAGGATGATGCAATTGATGATGAGTATTGGAGTGCACGTTTTCTGGATGAAAGTGAGAGTGAGAATGAGAATGAAGGCTGTGAGTTTCTTTTTGGGTATTCTCAGCAGGAGCGCCAGGGGAAAATGGTGGCGCGGAATGATTGTGTGTTCTTCGATAGATAGCTGGAGGATATCCTTGTTGTTGATCCATTATAACTCTAGGCGAGCAGGCTGCTTCCACAACACACCATGAGCTCTAGAGAGTTGAAAGTGTGCAAAGAAAAAATAAAATAAAATAAAGTAAAAAAAAAAAAAAACAGGGTTAGGAGTCATTTAATGTAAAATTCGTATATTCACAACGCAGACACCCTTTTTTTTTTGGCTTCAACACATACAAGGCACTTAAGATAATGGTATACTGTTCTTTCTTTTTTTGATTCAAAAAGAGGAAAGTGGAATTAGACACAACGAAGAAGGAGGGAAAATAATGAAAAGAAAAGGGAGAATAAAAAAAAAAAAAAAAAAAAAAAAAAAAAGGTATAGATGGATGGATGAATGAATGAATGGGAATGAACAAATGAATGAAGTAATGAATCAAGTGAGATTATTAGAGATATGGATAGATTGTCTATTAGGATGTCCCAGGATGATAACGAAAAGAGTGAAAGAGGAATAAGAAAAAGAAAGAAAAAAAAAAAAAGAGAGAGAGAGAGAGAGAGAGAGAGAGAGAAGGAGAGAATGAGGTAAATAGGAATGGGATGCGTGTTAGTAGAAGAATATAGGAGTGAGAGCGGATCAAGGTGTGACAGTCTCCACAAGAGTAAGAGTGTACGAATGGGATTAAGAGAAACACAGATGCACCTTGGGAGGGTCGAAAAGAGGAAAGAGGAGAGAAGTGGAGAAGAGAAGAGGCAAGAAGGACGTTTGAAAAAGGGGAAAGTAATGAGGTCTGACAGAAAGTTTGTCGGGGCGGTGCAAAAGTACCAAAACGCAAAAAAAAAAAAAAAAAGAAAAGAAAAAAAAAAAAGAAAAAAAAAGCGAAAGGAAAAAAAAAAAAAAAAAAAAGTATAGGAATGATGAAATGACTGAATTGGAGTGAATAGTAAACCTTATTCTATGTACAGTATATGATAATAGAGGGCAGACAGAGTTGCAGTCTTTTCAAGAAAATAAGGAATGGACGAAAGCCGTTAATTTTGATGAGATGTCTTTGTTGATATTAAAAAGAACTATGGGAACCGTAAATATGAGAGGATGTGAGAATGTTCAGTTGAATGCAGGCGAATGTGGGATGCAAGTGATAAAAAATAAATAAAATAAAATAAAATAAAATAAATAAAAAAAACGCAGGGGAGGGGTGAAAGAGTATGAAGAGTAAAAAAGACAAAAGAGAGGATGGAATGGATGATATGGATGAATGTTTGGATGTGTGTTTTTGTTTGTAAAAAAGGTTGTATGGATACAGCGACAAGGGGTGGAGAGGAGCAATGGTATAAAAATGTACACCTGTGTTGGTAAACTTGTTTGAAAACATTCAAAAAGACATTTTAGTGTGGACAAATAACAAAATCCCGATCCCCTTATGAGATCTCAGATCGGGAGCGTGGAGATCTAGCCCAATGAGACAAGTCATCATTATGCAACCTGAGCAAAAAAAAAATAAAAAATTTTTGTGACTAAGTTACAAAGAGAATAAATAAATAATACAAACGCATAAAGTTGTAAAATATATTTAACATTTCGTATATCACTCCCTGTGCAGTATATACTGTACTCACTTCTTTTTACATATAATATATAATAAAAGTCTCTTTTCTTTCCTTTTAATCTATTTTAGCCTTTTTCCTTTTTCTTTCTCTTTGAGTGCATATAATTATGTACTCTATTATTATTCTCAAATGGTTATTTTAGGGGAAGCAACTGGACCTAAATAAAATAAAGTAGGAGAGAATCAAGCACCGGTAGTCGGATCGTCTGTGGTCCGTTGTCTGGGATTTAAAACACCCATCCAACTACAACCAAAAAGTCGCAAAAGAACCAACTTTACAGTCAGCAACTTTCATTCTGAAGCAAACAAACCGTTATTGTAAACAACAAAGCAACAGAACAACATCAACACCAACAACAACAGATCTCCCAACGATGCAAGGGCCTAGATGCACAGGATGTACATAAAAATAATTGTAAAAAAAAAAAAAAAAAAAAAAAAAAAATCCCCACATTATTGAATGTGTTCTCAATAAATCTATACAAAGATACAATGCCACGATAGGCATTAAAAAACAATATTACAAATCAGAAAGAATCTCAGGAGTAACCTATACCACCAATGAATTATAAAGACTGTCTGTCGATCCTCCCTTTGAGTCTATTTTTTTTTTTTATTTTTTTTTTTTATTTTTCCTTAACCTGCCTTTTCCTTTCACGTGTGCAATACTTTTGGTCTCACACTAACTTTTATTTTCACCTCCGAGTATTCATCATGTTACTCCATCTCTCTTTAAGATAACCTTTTCAGACTTCATAAATGTGGCATTCGTATACAGGAGTTAGGACTTCTGACCCTTTGACATTGAGAAAGTATTGAGAAAGGTAATAGCAGCGGTAATATGGTAAAAATTTGGATCCACAAAGACAAATTGGATAAATTGCCAGATGACGACCTAAGATGGTAAAAAAAGGGCCTTTTTTATTTTTTTCTTTTTCTCCTTTTTCGTTTTTCCAATTTTTTGGTCTACCTACAACATCGTAATGTTTATATGGCGTGTACAGTAATGTAAATGTACATTATATATATCTATTTACGTTTGAGGAAAAAAAAAAAGGTTTTCCTTCGCCTCTCCCATATCCTGGCCTGAAATCGGAAAATGTAAACAACAGGCTCAAGATCGAGATCCGATGTGTCATTCATAAATTTAAAAAGTAAAATTAAAGATGGACGGAAAAAACAAGGTTGCCGCTGCTTAGGACAATGGGGCGAGGGGGGGAAAGGAGAAGGAGGGAAAAGAAAAGAGCGGAATTGAGGGAAATACAGTAAACTGTGGTCGATGAACGAGCACAAAAAATATAAAATAGAGTGAAAAAAAATAATAAAAAAAATCAAGGAGCCATTTTACCCTATCGAGTTGTTAGTGATTTTTTTTTTTTCTTTTCTTTTCTTTTTATTTTTATGGCATGACCCTATTGTTTATTGGAGCTTATTGTATCTCACCTACGCTGCATGTCAATCCTCCGCTTCTATGGGAGAATGGGAAGGAAAGGAGAAAGTAACCAAAGTGAATAGGAGAGAATGCCGTTAGTAAACTTTACTAAGTGCTAAAAACCAAGCATGTTTCCTTCAATTCAACCGTCAATACAAATAAAGCAAGGCAAAAGAAAAAGAAAAAAGTATTGTAAACGATACACTGAAAATAAGGACATTATATATATATATATATTTATAATATCCATCCACACACGGGAGAATAGGATTGTATAAAAATATAATTATACATTTACAGCATGCCCAATAAACAAAAAGTTTATTTATTGGATGTTTATACTTAAAAAAGACAAGAGGCACTGCTGGTTGGTTAATTGGGGTCAGTACGACTCAGGTGCCTACTTTGTATAAAAACATTGTAGCTGCTTCGAAAAGTATCAGAAGAGTTCGATACATTGAAAGAAGACGCGTGAGTTGTGACAAAACTAAAGTTAATCTTCATCGATTGATCCTCATGGGGCAGAAAAACCATGATGGTGGATATAAACATTATGGACATTTGGTGTTCTAGGATTAGTGTTTTCGAAAGTACTTGGATAACTGCGGCTCTCTTTTTTCTCTCTTCAAAATAAACATCAAAGTCTAGATTTGGCGGGTAGGTGCAGATGAATCAGAGGGCGATATACATGAATATTTGTAGCTGTAGTCTAAGAGCAAAGACTGAAAGGTGGTAGGAAGGGAAGAAACCATCATCGGTAAAAATCTATTCATCCGTACCATCGCTCTCACGTAAACGAGGAAAAAAAAAAAAAAAAAAAAAAAAAAAAACTTTTACAGCGTTATTTACGCCATGAGCAGTAACTATAGAGATTATAGAATAATGAAATGAATTACATGGTTTATGGTAAACACATTTCCATACTTTTCTCTCCTTCATACTCCCATGAACATCATGAACCCTTGCTGAGATTGGAGAAAAAAAGATAAAATAAAACAGAGTACAAACCCAGAGCAAAGAAAACAATGACGTTCTTGCTAGGAATATAAAAATGGCTTGAAGTAACAGTAATGATAAAAACAATTGAAGAAGGAAGGCCCTTATGGAAGACCTTTTTGCTTCATGTTTTTACGAATAAAGATAAAAATAAAAAAACAATAAAAAAAGCAATAATAACACCAATAAAAGAAGTTTTCAGATGCCTAGAATGAGTTACGCCCCAGATGCTTTTCAATCGTTTCGGCAACATTGTTTTTTTTGTCCACCCATCAATTGTGTTTTTCCATCTTCCTCCATACAGGAAAAAAAAAAAAAAAAAAAAAAAAAAAAAATTGTTTTGAGGAACTAAGTATAGCAATATAAACACTAACATATATGATATTGAGCCATTTTAGCCGCAGATAAGAACTAGAACAGAGTAACAATTATAAAGGGCAAAGGAGTAAGAAAGGTTCGGGCAGAAAAGTTGAGCGGATCAAAAATGTATTGGCTGTAATGAACAGCACAAAGAGTCTTTTAGTGATTTCCAGTCGAACTACATTATATGTCTATAGTATAGACATACCATAAAATATATATACTGCATTCGGCTACCACTATCCAAGAACTACTTGAAAGGATGAGGAAAATGAGTTCATGAGTCCCTGTTGTTGTTGTTTTGCCGAGCCTTGAGCCACATGACCTTTTTGCTTTTCTTTTTATTTATTTAGTTTGTTGTAGCATCCTTTTCTGAGCAAGTCTTCCGCGTCGTCGCAGATCGCGGCCTTTTTTTTTTTTTTTTTTTTTTTTTTTTTGTTGTTGTTGTTTCTGAGAACGAACCATTAGGATTTGGGAAAATATAAAAACGAATATGATAAAAAAAGATTGAATCAATGCTGCGTTAAAGTCTGTAAAACACGTAATGCAGCTTCTACAGTTCATGTGTGTCGCATTTCTCCATAAATATCTTTTTTTCCTAAAGTCAGACGTACACACACGCATACGTATACGCACACAAAAAAGCAAAACAAAAAATAAAAGCAAGAGCTGTTTTTGGTATAGTTATTGATATTGTTATATGTATAAAAGAAGTGCATATCCCAACGCAAGAACTCGGCGGTTGTGAGCAAGGTCTTTTTTTTCCTTTCACTTTTTTTTTTTTTTTTTTTTTTTTCTTTTCTCTTTGCTCATAGTGAATAAGTGACAATATTAATCTGTCCAATATGATAAAATAGATATGCGGGTTACTGCCGAAAATATCATCACTCCGTTTATTTTTCCTCTATTCTGTTTCAACATCCATCTTTGGGCTTGGACTTGAAAAGAACTAAAAAAAAAAAAAAAAAAAAGAATTGCAAGTCGTCATTGGAGTCGGAAAAGACTTTGGCCCGGGGCTGGAGCTTGTTGAAGTTTTTACTATTATTATTATTTGTTTACCGTAATACTAGGCTTACTGCATCATATTTGCAGCTTTGTATAAGCGATGGTCGTGTTCATTCTAATGTTTATGGAATATAACGATACATCAATATGCATAAACAAATGCTCCAAAACAATGAAGGAGACAGGAGCAAGGTCAGGGACAAAGACAGGGACAGGAACAGGGATAGAGGCCCGACCATTGGCAGAGATAGAGTGATACTCGCTCACGACCAGAAAGTACGAAGCAGGAGAAAATACAAGCTTTATCTTGTCTCTGTCTTTGAATCACCGTCTTTTTTTTTTTTTTTTTTTTTTTTAGTATAAAGGATACAAGTGCCACGAAGTATGAGTAGAGTAAAAAAATAAAATAAAAAAAATAAAAAAAATAAAAAAAAGGGTGAGGGAAAGTGAGCTACTCCAGACTATCCCAATCCTTCCAAACCAGGAGACATATAAACATCTGTGGCAAAATGAACAAAAAAGGGGATTGTCGTTCCAGCTACCGCCAAACACAACTACGTATAGATAGCTTTTTGTATTTTAACGGAGAAAATGTCTAAACTATGTGGTCCTCCCCCCTCCTTCTATATATCTTGCCTTATTCTAGGACAAATCGAAACGAGCTACAATGTGCTCCCTTCATGTCGTATCCTGTCATGTCGTAGTATGTATAGATGCAAAATGGTTGCATATTGTAGATGATTAATGTTCTTTCTCTGCTTCTCCTTGTTCTTTTCCTTCACTTTTACTTTAATCTTTATGCAAAAGCCATGTCCTGAATAGATCTCAGCAGCATCGAAGATTACAGAGCTTCACCACAGCCTCACTACATCAGACAGAAATCACCATCGGTCTGTATACCAAATATCGCTTTCCTCTCTTTATAACCCAAAGAAACAGAAATGGGTAGCTTAAACATGTCTGAAACCTCAGGTCTCTCACCAGTTTCCACAGTTTCATTGACTGCTCCCACCTCTACATATACATATTGCACCTTAACCAAAGTATCGACATCAGCTACCGCTACCGCCATCTTTGAGGGTTTAAATAACGTGCAGTTCGAGGATTTTGGTATGTCATTTCAATGAATAGTTATCTTTTTTGAAAGACGAGCTTGGAGTTTAAAAAAAAAAAAAAAAAAAAAAAAAAGCCTTTTCATTTCATTTACATATTCTATTGTTTCATAAATCCAACCAAAACAAAAAATGATGGCCAATCGGCTAAAGCAGCTCAGACACCTATTGCTGAGGAAACCATTGAGACTACAGAGAAAACAGAGCCTCAACTAGCGGCAAACACGAGAGCAGAATGTAAAGATGCTCATCTGGACGTATTGCAGATCATAAAAAGAACAACAAGGGAAGAGCATTCGGTTAGTGAGCTGAATGTGTGTAGCAAGCATCAAGCCAAGAATCAAGGCCAGAATGATGTTTTTAACGGACCAAGCCTTTTTAGATTAGCTGATTATGAGACACAGGCGCCTATCAATGCAGTGACATCGTCAGTTCAACCGGACCTATCATCAGTGCAACCGGACCTATCATCAGTGCAACCGGACCTATCATCAGTGCAAGCCATTGAGGCAACTAAGGACTCTTTGGCTACCAGCATGCAAGTAGCAGTAACAGGACGAACGTTGATGTTTCAGCAGCAACATCTATACTTTACTGAACGCTCTATTCCAAGAGAGAGGCAAGGAGAAGAAAAGGTCAACACTGTTGTATGGAAGCAACCCACACCATTTATGAAAAGACCAGCAGTCGATGACGGTTTAACGAACGATGGCCATTTTGTTAATCATGACTCTGTCGCTCCAGGCATGCAACCCAGAAGTCGACGAAAGTGTCAACCTTCCACAATCACTAGTGAACCTGGTATTTTCAGTGATGGGACTGATATTATTCAAGGAGACAACGTAGTATATCCAGTGTACAATCCAAAGATAGTGAAACTTCTGTCCCGGGAAGACGCAACTGAAACAGTCGTTAGGAGTGCAATCCAGTATCTGATTAAGGACAAAGACATGACACTCTCTTATACTTCAGTCCTCTCCGTGATCGATATCTTGGGCAGAAACGATCGAGATCAGCCTGGCGGGGTTATTCCTCCAACGTTTTCAGCAAAGTTAAAGTCAGAGTCAAACTCAACAATCAACTTATTTTCTCGGCAAAAAAATATGAAAGTTAAGCTCAGCAGACTACTTTCCAAACTGTTGAGGATCATAACCCAACCGGAGATTTCAGAGGAACTAGTTCGTGAAATAGTGCGACAGAATGTGATCTCAGCAGGAGCACTTTACCTTCAGCTCTACAGGACTATTCAAGATGCTGGATATAGTCTTCAGGTATTAAAATTGGACATTCATTGACTAAATTGAGTAAATTGAGCCTTTTTTTTTTTTTTTTTTTTTTTTTTTTTTTCTTTTGCTATAGCTGGTTGACTCATATTATGTACTTTTATTATTTTGTCATAAAGGATCAAGATCACCTCCGGATTTGTCTGTTCCTTGTCGGTCATCACATGACTGAAGACGCGTTACCATGTCTTAACAGTATTGACACTGCAAGATGGACCGGTAAGGTGTATCGCGCTGCTATATTGTGCCACCTTTTCTCAAAACCACGGCAATTACATCAAGCGGAATTTAAACTGAAGGAATATCTGGAGTATGTCGAAACGCCATTATTGTCTAACAGGAACAAATTGAATTTCAGTTTCATGTCACTTCAAAATGATCGAAACCGCAAAAACGTCAATAGAACCATGATCAGGGAATGGTTCGAGCTCCAATTGGACGCGTCAAGGTGGGAGGAGGTGAAAGCACTGTATGAGCGACGACGTGATAGGCTCTTGGAGGCTCCTAACAAAATTGAAAGGTTTGCTGCATACATCTCAACGATCATGGTTCGAAATGATGGTCCCTGTCTGAGGCATCCAAATAACAGTCGGCGTGCCTCGACAGGTTCCTATGTAAGCGCTTCTTCATCCCTATCCACAGGAACTATCACATCATCAAACTCCGCAACTCTTCCAAAAGTAATCAAGCCGAAAGAATCCTCTTTCCTAGGAGCGTGGAAGCCATCCTCTGTTTTCTCAGCATTCACTCTCTCTAGCAGCAATCCAGCAATCTGCAGCTGCTCCCCCCTCAACCCCGACTACAGCATTAATGCAATCCATACAACTGATAGTAGACCGATAGTGAACGCTTCATTGAATCTCGCTCTCCAGTCGAAATCGCCAGCCAAGGTTCGGATTAACAGTCAACTTATAGCACTCTATAATGACATGCTTGAAGAATGTGTCAATCATAAGCAATTTGAGTACGGTTGGCGGCAAGTATATGAGCGCATGGGACCACATCTAGAAAATAAGCGCACATCAAAAATCGCAATGACGTTATGCAAGCGCGCTTTCTTGGGTCATAGTGGCCATAGCCCTGACCAGCCCGGTTCGCCCAATATGTCAACTACGCACACATGTTTTGAAGACGAACTCAACTCGTTTGACCATATCGACGAACAGTATGATGGTGGCGAAGGTGAAGGGGTCGGCAATGGCGAGGAAAACCACGATAGCTGGGGTGACTCTTTAGAAGCTTTCAGACAGAAGTGTAGTGATGGGGTCTGTACAAGGACGAAGCGAGAGGATGCTGAGATCTGGGAGGCCCGCGCATGGGTGATCTACAACAGGGTTATGGCCAATCCTTCCGCTTCTATCATTCAGAACAATAACTCATCTTCCGGATCTCCCCTATTCTCTACTCCCGCTCAGCAACCCTTGGTTTCTACTCAAGGCCTAGACACGGCTAGTGTTGATGGTACTGGAAACAAGCACTGGGTGACACCATCTATTCCATCACAGTACTTAGCCACTGCCATGACGGGCACAACATCATTGGCAATCATTTTGCAAAGTATTTTGACAATCGCCATCAACTCTCCAGAAAGATCATCCCGGTTGCTGAAAGCGATCAAGGTCTACAGCGCCATGAGGGACGATCCCTTGCAGCGATATCAGGTGGAGCTGCGAGATCCATTTGTGATGACTTGTATGATCAAGGTTATTTATGACACAGTCATGACTATAGTGAAGGGGCAACACCAGCAACATCACTGCATGGAAGCAGGGGCCAACATTGGCCAAACTCAACAGCAGTCAGCAATGGCGTTTGGGCCATTGATCGATCTGGCCTTCGAGATCTATGCCGATATGAGAAGCGTTTACTCCATTCGTCCCTTGGCGCAACTAACCTCGCTAACACCACCACTCTTATTAAAAACACCAAATAATCAGAGTCGTACTTGTGGTCAGGGCACTGGCCACAGTGATAAGGCAAACAAATTGACAATTAGCAATACCATGTCATTGTTCTTCCAGCTTTCGAACCGCCCTCCTCCTGCACCATTGTCTGCAGTTGACTTGTCAGCAGGGGGTGCATTGACATCTCTACGGTTTATCAGCCCTCGTTTGGCATCAAGTACTATTGCTGGCTGGCCAGTTGTTGATACAGAAAACGGTGGAGAAACGTGCCAAAGTACGGATACAGATGTTGTTGGAGCTACTCCTTGTATTTTACAAGAGCTTAATCCGTCACTTGTTCCCAATCCATACGCCCGTCGACTCCCCAGCGAACTCTACCTTGCTCTCCTTCATCTCTGTAACCAAGTCCCCATATCAGGTTTACGTCAGTCGATTACGGTTGTGAAGACGATTGTGGCAGATATGATGATGGCCAAATCGGGACAACAACCTGCGAACCTAGATCGCCACCTGGCTGCAGCGCTACAGTTTTATCATGATCAATGGATGTGTCGGCCACAGGAGCTCAAAGGTCGCAGGTCAGCATCGCCTGAAGCATACGGTCGTCATGATAGCACTAACGATAATGAGGAAAGCTTTATGCCAGGAGTGAGTTATCGCGGTAGAGATCGTCGATGTTGCCTGGAGGGTGTGGAAGAAAGTCAAGGATGTAAATATCATGGGTGGATGTATCGTCCAGAGGAGTATGTGCTTGAGCATATGAAAGCATCGAGTTCATCCTCATCATTATTCAGAAGGGAGTCGGTATATGATCTGTCAGACCCTATCAGTATGAACATTAACTTGGCATCCACGTCAGAGCCGGAATTGAGAGCAAGGGGGAGAAGGAGTGGTAGTAATGTGAATACATATAACTCTTTCAATGGGACATCCTTTCAGAGTGATACTGGTGGTCAGAGTGAAGACTCACAAGAAGAAGAGGATGAACAACAATATAAACATCAAGTGGAAGAGGACAAAGAGAGAGAAGATTCATATTACAGTATCTCGAAGAACGATGCTGATCTTGATGAATTAGATCAATATCTTGAAGCAAGGGCAGCATATACTCCTTCATCATCATCATCATCATCATCTGCATCTGCATCCGCGTCCGCAGTGCCTAACTCAAAAGGGAGGACGAACGGTTTTGATGAGACAAGATCTCATTGGACGGAAGATCGCATTGATCACGATACGTGTAATGATCGACTCTACTGGGATCTGTGGAGTCATCAAGATCCAGTGCTGTATCGGATAAAGTTTTCAAGACGTCGGGCACGGGCACTTTGGCGACACATTGCCAATTTGATGTAAAAAAACAAAGAAAGACATGGCATGTTTAATAAATCCAACACAATAGATGTTTTGTTTTTTTTTATTTTTTTTTTATTTTTTATTAATGTTGATACTTTATTTGATATTAATATGCTACTGTTACAAATATTTTGGTTATTGTCCTTTTTCTCGAATTTTTCCTTAATCTGATGTTTTTTTTTTTTTTTTTTTTTTTTTTTTTTTTTTCCTTGCCCTCACTCATGTAGAGTTCATTCTTGACAGAATAAAATAAACGATGAAAAAGATGATAACGATTGCGCTGACCATGAAACACATACTCTTGCCCAACTGTTGGGATGCCATCGTGTTGAGTTTCTTCATGGTACCTGCAAACGTTGTTCCAAAATTATTAAACGAATTTGTCTTTTTTTTTTTTTTTAAATAAAATAAAATAAAAAGAAAAATGTTACCATGTTGTTAAAATAGAGAAATATCGAATTTTCCAATTAGGGTTTTTGGTCACACGAAATAACACGTTATTTATAAGTTACATTTTGATCTAATATCGCATGTTGTCCATGAACCTCATTATGAATATCAACAGTGATCTACAAATGATGAAGTAAAAAAAAAAAAAAAGAAAAGGGCTTAAGCTCAATGTGCACTATACACCATGAAATAAATACATTTATATAAAAAAAAAGAAAAAAAAAAAAGAAAACAGAATACTTTTCAAAAATGTACCTTGTTCAAAGCAGACACCTTTGAGGCAAGTTCTTCCATCCGGAGATCATTTTGTTGCTCAAAAAGTAATGCAGTCTGCTGTTCTCGATTATAACTATTACTATGACTGGAAGGTGATCCAAAGAGCTCAGCTCGTGTTTGATGGTTGTTTTTCCTGTAGGAAGAGAGAAGAGAGATAGAGAGAGATAGAGAGAGAGGAAAGAGAGACAGAGAGGAAGAGGAGAAACAAGTTTAATGAATGAATGAATGAAAAGTAGTGTGCTCTTCATAGCATCAGGTTTTTATTATTGTTGGTAATCAATTAAAAAGACTTGCCACATGGTAGGTTTTGTGTTAATAATGATTATAGGTCTGAATGAGGTTTTTTTATAATGTGATGAGAGTAAGATGAATGTCGAAATGTCTAAAGTGTATGTGTCTGAGTGTGTAACTTGATAAAGATGAATGAGCAGGAAAGAGAGAAACATGGCTTGGCGTTTTTATTTCTTTTAGTACCGAGGGCCGACAACACCATTAAACCGACTCTTCTTCTCCTTCCTTTCAGTGAAGTAAAATCTCGGCTGCTAAAGAAAAAAAAAAAAAAAAAAAAAACGTATTGACCAAGATCTTTTTTATTATTATTATTATTATTATTACTATTACTATTATTGTTCGTCTATTCCTCAGGGACAATGTTCCAAGCGCTACCAGATGCTGGGATCACACGAATGATGGGCCCAAAAGTTTCGTGTTTGCACACCTAATTTAATTTGACAGAGTAACAAAATGTATTTTAGGACCTTTGGAGAAACCTAAGCATTTGATCCATGCAAACAAAGTTAAAACAAAAGACTATTTTTTTTTTTATTTTTTTTTTTATTTTTTTTTTTTAACGAACCATTGCACGCACAATCTCGATCAGCTTTCCAGGGGCGATCATCGACCCAAGAGATAAGTGGTCCGATCCATAGAGGTGTACCCAGAGCAATGAACCATCTTGCTCAGCCCTGCACGCAAATCTATAAGCCATATCTTATTGACATAATCATAAGAAAGAATAAAAATAAAACACACGCATTATATAAACCATGAGGGGGCGTAAAAGCCTGTTTGATTTTTTTTTTTTTTTTTTTTTTTTTTTTTTTTTTCACTGTTTTTGTACTCCTCTCTCTTCCCCTTGCCCTTGCCCTTGCCCTTACACTTCCTCTTTGCTTCTACCAAGCTCACCTTGAATTTCATCCTCGCAAGGAATATCTCCAATGACATGAGTAATTCTGGCACGAAAAGAAATACAGGCGTTGTTTCCGACGCGTCTCAATCGAAGCAATTGGTTGAAAAACTACTTTCCAAAAGTTACAACATTGGTAAATCAGTATGAAAGGGAAAGAAGGGGGGAAAAAAAGTTTCTTTTTGTGAAAAAAAGGAAGAAGCATGGTGGTACATTCATTTATATATATTTCATTTCTTTCATCGTATTTGTTACTAACCGATGGTAGGTCGATCATTGCTGAAAGAAAAGCGTGGTACAGAGAAATTGGTGGTAGTACTGTATAGGTGGTCTGCTTTTCACGATCATAAAGTAAAAGGAAAAAAAAAAAAAAAAAAAAAAAAAAAAAAAAAAGAGAGAGAAGAGGGGAGGTAAAAGAGGTATCTTTCAATATCCTAAATATTGCTTTTTTTTTTTTTTTTTTTTTTTTTTTTTATATATAGTCATTCCTCTCGGTAGCAAATTTACGAAAAGCATTTGGATACGGAAAGCCTTTTTTTGTTATTAATATTGTGCAAATGCTTTTACGGCTTTATTGATTACTCTTGTGGTTACAGACCCGTATGTTACAGAGAAGGGGGAAAAAATAAAAAAAAATAAAAAAAGGCATGTATGCAGTCAACAGTAAGCGCGCAAATGAATCATATGAACCGATGGTTTGGTAGGCAGGTAAGAGGGATAGGTAAAATAAAAGAAAAGAAAAAAAAAAATCTCGTATTCACCAGGTGTCATCACGATCATCAGATGCAACTGCGAGATCGATCGTAGGATCGACTATCCATTTTGACTTGGAATAATCCTCAGCATAAATGCACGCGTATCCATCTCGGTAATCCCACTGTCAGATAAGAAAAAAAAAAAAAAAAAGTTTTTGAATACTTTGTTATTCATTAAAGATATATATATATATATAAAGAAAGAGACAAAGCAGGCTATGTATAAATAGCATAGCATTTATATCTGCATATATTTTACCTTCGCATTCATGATAAGGATCTTGCTTCCAGTAATAAGCTTGGGCATGGATTCTTCAGTCGCTGTTATGATACAGACCCTCTTCTCGATATCAGTACAAACATCCTTAAGGGTGAAAACCATCTGCCATGTTAAGCCTAATTGTGGCAGAAAAGGATCTACGGGGCGAACAACCTCTCCGAAAACATTCAATCCACTAAGCTTTGGTACGTTGTCGATCAGTCGAGTGAAAGGGACGATTTCGATCGGATCAGGCTTCCATCTCGATAGATTTAGATTGGAGATAAGTTGTATCAAATAAGCCGTCATGTATTAAATGCGGTAATGAGGAGAGGAAGAAGTAGAAGATGAGGGAAGAGAAGGAAAGAGGAAGGAAAGATAAGTTTGGACGAAAGGAAGAAAAATCCTGTAAAGAAAGAATAAAGACTAGCGTGGAAGGAAGAAGGAAGAAAAAAAAAAAAAAAAAAAAAAAAGGCTTTATATCTATGCACACACACATATTTATCTTTATATTAAAGGAATAGCCTCGATCCCTACAACCATTCATGTGGATGACAAATTTGGTGGCAATGACAATTTGCTCCGCTGTGGTTTCCACAACGATGATCAACTGAGGATCGTTTGATCTTTTTTATCAGCCACGTGTTCCCTAGGGTTTAAAAAAATTTAACTTCTTAAAGTCCAACGACTCAAAACGTCCCTTGGGCTTTAGCGCCCCCCCCCCCCCCCGCTGCCCATTATTCTTCCCGTCATGTATATTTTAAAGAAGGAGAAAAAAAAAAAAAAAAAAAAAAAAGTGGCAAGTGGCACAGTAGAATGTAGACGTATAGGCTATTGGTGAGCTCAGGGAAGGGGAAGAGCGTCATTGAAATGTTGAGCTTTTGTGCTAAACCAACTTACGCGAGCGGAGCAGTCTTTGAATGCGATAATATCACCGGTTTCCAAACCAGGTAAACAGCAGCACCACTTAATATTACAAGTAACGTTCTTTGAGTAATGCCTGTTTGCATTGCTTTATAGTAAAGTGAATACCTTTTTCCTTTCTACTAAAAAGGGAAAAAAAAAAAAAAAAAAAAAAAAAAAAAAAGCATAGAATAGGATAGAATATATAAATAAATGCATTACTGTGGATGATCATACTATTATTGAGAAGAAGAAAAAAAAAAAGAAAAAAAGAAAAAGAGAAACTGTGGTCTATATTATAAAACAAAAGCACATGTAGATATGAGCCGTTCAACTCTCGTAGGGTGATTTGGAAGCTCGAAACGTAAATCATGGTTCGAAACTCGATGTAACTATGAGACTTCCTTACCTAGAGCGCATCCAGACCACGAAACATCTACATATATATATATATATATATATAAGAGTATTGATCCAAGTAAGTAAAAAAGCAAGATCAGCGCTTATTGTTATTTGGACGACTTCCCCTGCCCTTGTCAACATCCTTACACTCACACACATATTGAGAGAAGAAAAAAGCATAACAGTAACTGGAGTCTTTCTATTGTCCAGCTTTTATTATTGTTATTGTTATTATTTTTATTTTTGTTTAAAAATGGCTTCGAAGTAAAAGACAGAGTTTAAATGCAAAGGAAGATAGACTTGGGGGGGTAAAGGGAGTTTCATGCTTTCATCAATTGGACAAGCAGATGATCAAAGCTTTTATATGCCTTTTTTTTTTTTTCTTTCTTTCTTTTTTTTTTATAAAAGAAAAATAATTATCATCATAGCTTCATGGCAAAAAGAGGATGCCATAGCCAAAGGTGGAAAAAAAGAGCTTTTACTATTACCATTATTATATTTCATTTCATTTATCTTAGTATAGCACTAGGACGAAAATACAACTTGAATCCTATTTAAAAAAAAAAAAAAAAAAAAAAAAAAAAAACCATGTTCCTGAAGCCTTGGATTTTTTCTTTTGTTTGTTTACAATGCATCTTCATCCGAATAAATAGGACATATGCACCAAGCTGATCCTTCATCTGTGTGTGCAGCGATCACAGTGGGCTGGATCTTTTTTTTTTTTTTTTTTTTTTTTTTTTTTTATTCAAAAGAAAAGAGGATAATATCAGTCGTTTAATACCATGTGCTCAAAAAAAGAAAAAAAAAAAAAAAAAAAAAAAGCCAGCAAAAATAAATCGCAACATCTGATTTTATGTTCTTACTGATGCGTTCATGATAGTGATCTTGAATTGGGATTTGAGTGATGGTAAAAGGTTTACATCCTTGGCACGAAGTACGATGCACTTGTCAACATCCGTCTCCGGATCACGCATCAAGAATCGCATTTCAAAGACTTTTTTTTGTTGTTGCCGTTGTTGTTGTTATAGTTGTGTATATTTATTTTTTTTTTTTTAAAAAAAAAAAAAAAAAAAAAAAAAAAAAAAAAAAAAATTTAAAAAAGGGGGGTTAATATCCAGAGACTTGGTGGCATTATAATTATTAAAATCATTATTATTATTACTATATTTTTCGAAAAAGATAAAATAACAATAACTCTTTAGTATTACTTTGACCGCAATCGTCATAAATTGGCGAAGCATCTTCTAGGACGATACCCCTGACGTGGACGTTTTCTTGTGGAAGCATCACATTAGTCAAAGGAGTGAAAAACTATATAGTTTTTTAAAAATTAATAACAACAATAATAACAATAGTAATAGTAATTAGTAGTTTTCGACTCAACGGATCGCATAGTGAAAAGCAGTTAATCAGAAGAACATCGCTTGCACTCGCATTCTACCGCTATTACAGTTGAAGTGGTCCCCATTGTAAAAAGAAAATGGAAAAAAAAAAAAGAGGATTGTAGTGCGAAAGCAGCGTGAGTTATAATATACAAGAAGTTGAAGTATAGAAACAAACAAACAAACAGACAAAAAAAAAAAAAAAAAAAAAAAAGGTACGACGAAGGATAGAAGAAGATAATGAAACAAGGAAAGAAAAAAGAAAAGTAAATAAAAAAAAAAAAAAAAAAAAAAAAAAAAGGATCGAACATATTGTTCGATAGTTCATGCTTTTTATATCCTTCCTTTGTTTGTGTGTGTGTGTGTGTATGTATGTATGTTAATGGCTTTTTATTAAAATTGATGCCTTTGTTCTATATATGAATTTATGTGTTCTACTGCTTTTTTTTTTTTTTTTTTTTTTCTTTTCTTTTCTTTTACTTTTACTTTTACTTTTCCCCCTTCAGTTACAAGTATTCCTTGTTATGACTTCTTGAGAATCTTCTTCTTTGTTATTTCTCTTTCTTTTCTTTTCTTTTCTTTTCTTTTCTTTATTTTTTCCTATCAACTCATTAATATGTTATTTTGGGTTTAAAGTTTTCTTTTTTTTTTTTTTTTTTTTTGTGACATTTATCGTTAGACGCGTCTAATTGTTTACGCGTTTTGGTGGCGTACAACTCCTGCATAAAAGAAATGAAACACCGACAAGTTAGGGAAGGGGTGAACAAACAATAAACAACAACAACAACAACAACAACAACAAAAACCAACCCCCCTACACCCCGCTTTTATTCTGAATTGATCATCATGACTGATCTCCTTAATCGTTCCAATTCATTCAAAGGGACTTCTCAACCACATGACGATGACCATATTATTCATCAAGCTTCCAAATTCATTCAACTACTTGAATCTATTCATTACCCCTACGAGATCTCGGAACAGCAAGTGATTGACACATTCAAAAAGTGTTATAAACGCGAAGACAACAATAACATCCATGACAGCGTTTACAAAAAATCTTCTTTTTCTTCTTCCCTCTTCTCCTCCTCTATCCCTTCTATCTCTTCTACTTCTTCTTCTTCTATTCCTTCTACCTCTTCTACCTCCTCTACTTCCAACCCAACTGCAAAATTCTTGGATTGGCTTATCGAAAATGTTTCTGCAGAGACAAACTGGCCTGGATATCAAGCACAGCAACCAAAGTCTCGTGCTTTGTCACTTACGGTTGATGATCATAAGCATGAGTTTGGTCTAAATAATAATAATGACAGCCCCGATATTGACAATGACAATGACAGTGGCAATGATTTGGCAGATCATGATCCAGTTCTCGAGTCTTTGGATTATGAACATTCACAATTGCAGTATGTCTTTTTTTTTTTCCTCCTCTGATGTAAACCTTTTTTTTTTTTTTTTTTTTTTTTCCCTTTTCGCCAACTAATAGATTAAATATTTTTTAATTTCTAGATACACATTAGCATCTCTAGAAAGAGAACTTTCAGACTTGAAGGCACTTGAAGCCCATGCTACGGATACAAATCGCCTATTAGATATGGACATTCATGATGTATCTATCCAGTTTGATGCAACCGCAGCCAAGCTACAAGATACTGTTCGTTCTGTCGTGTCACAGTACGGTACTGTAAATAATGACCAAACTAAGACTACCCACATAGAGCAGGACCAGAGTCAGAGTCAGGGTCAGGGTCAGAGTCAAAGCCAGAGTCAGAATCAAGGTCAGGACAAAAAAGACGAAACATACCGCTCTGAAGGACTAACAAAAGATGCTTTTGATGTGAACAAACGTTCGTTTATATATCAGTGCCAGGATGAACTACTTCAATTACACCAAATGGACATGACGTTCCTTGACAAAATCAATACACTTCTTCATAACTACACCTCTAATTTCAGTATCAGCAACAGCACTGGCAGTAACAGCGCTGAAAGCAATATCAGCAGCAGCAACGATGTGGCCACCACCAATGCCACTAAAGATACATCCTATTTAGCCTGGCTTTTCAAACGCAATCCTGCACATGATCAGGAGGTAGTCCGTCTCTGTTCAACTTATCGTGCCACCAAGATGAGTCATATCCGAGCGATGGCTCAGCTCAAAGCACTTGAGGAAGAGCTACGATATATGAAGGAGCTAGAGTCTACACATTTACTGTCTAATGAAAACGGAAGAGAGGATAATATCAGCCCTCATTACAACCCATCGTCTTCTTCATCATCATCAACAGCAACAACATCATCTCATCACCATAATCTTAATCCTCATGAAAATGGTACAGATCAAGAAATTAATCATATCACAGACATCTATACCAGTGGTCGCCACGGTCCTCAATCACACACGATTGCCAGTTCCAGAAACCAAGAGATTCAACGGACACGACAACATGAGATCGAGTTGATTTCAGTTCAGCGTGAGACGACTCGATTAAAGGCAGAAATGGAACAACTTTTATCAGATCCCTCTTCGTCCTCAACCGCGTTCTCATCTTCAACATCATCATCATCCTCATCCTCATTGCCTTTTAGAATCTCTAGGACAAGCAGTAGCGGACGTAATTCTTTAGCATCAAGTCGTGGAGGAACAAAGCGCAATAGTATGGGGAGCAATAGTAACAGTACCGCAGCTCGTTATGATCATGAAAACGAGTCAGAGTCTGTGGACGGAGTGCTTGTCGATATTTGTGAACGCATTGCTCGGACAGACATTGAGCTTGAATACCTTTCGGCCGCTCATCGAGATTATCTTCAAGAACAGGAGCGGGCTCTCAAAGATCTTGACAAAATTGTTGATGGTTTATTGGAGTATTATTCTCTAGGGGTTATGGTGGACCTATCCTTGACAGTGGAGAACAAGACGGTTCAGACAATCAAAGATACTCTCAAGGCTGCTGTCAAGGAGCTTCAAGAACAACGAGAGCAGTCCCGAGAGCTACATCAATTGGTTGCTCATCAGACTTCTTCAAAAGAGGCACTATCACCGTTACTACAAAGTCCAAATATAACCACAGATAGTGAAAAGAACAAGAACAAGAACAACAACAATAACGATAAGTTGTCAGATTTGCTCAAAAAGAATGTTGAATTGACAGAACTTTTACAGAAAGAGAGGCAGACGATGCAAGATCATATCCATCAGATGATGAATACCAAGGATCTTTTGGACATTGAGCTCTTGCAACGACATTCCAGCACCAAGGAAATTCATTCTATTCCACAGTCCATTCATCTTCTCAAGGATGATCTGGTCAAGCGAGCACAACAGTTGCAACAGGACTATAAAACCTTGAATGATCAATTGCAGCAGATGACACAAAGGCAGCCATATACTTCTTTATGAATGAATATGAATTTATTACAGCTACGTCTTTTATATTCTTTTTTTTTTTTTTTTTTTTTTTTTTTTTTAATATAATTTGTTATAAATAATTCTACATGAAAATAAAAAATAAAAAAAGAAAGAAAGTTCAACCTCATCATGCTCGGAATACTGCTGCCTCATCCATACGGCTGCTTGTTCTATTTGCTTGACCCTCAGAGTCGCTGCCACTACAACTAGTAGTGCTCTCCTCAGTATTATTCATATTATGACTAGTATGGCTGTTTTTATGAAGCTGTTTCCTCTTTCTTCTCATATACCTGCGTCTTCGTTGGAAGGGTCCCCAAATACATCCGACCACGACCAACCGACCTGCCTCGAACAACAAGAAGCCGATCACGACCCAAGCGATAAAATAGGCAATGAGGTCATACCGAAAAAACACATAGCTCTCATGACAGAACCCACCTTCGGGTGAGAATGAATACATCCCTGTCTTATCCCCCCAGAACATTCTAAAGTAATTGCCCAAAAGGGTCGGAGGGGCAGACCAGAAATAATCTGGGTTCTCAACAGGATAGGACATGTACAGGGTTCCTGCCGGATCAAATAAAAAAGAGGTCCTACGAGCCCTTAATTGATCCATGATATTGGCTGCTGTTCGATTCCCGTTGGTATTGAGGATGGTCCAACTGTAGGCGGTCGAATCTGGATAATGAACATCTGTGCCCGTGATCAAGAGTAGATTGTGATCTTGAATGAATTTGAGTGAGATTGTATCCAATGTTGCCCCATTCACAATCTCGAACCCATCAATGCCCATCTCCACCAGAGCTTCTCGACTCGGATGTCTTTGCATCCTTGGCAAATTGTAACCGTATTCTAAGGAAATGATATATATATATATAAACCATTATTAAAATCAGTGAAAAAGGAGATTGGAAAAAAAAAAAAAAAAAAAAAAAATCAAACGAACTTCAAGGAGTAAGATACTTTTGATTGTTTGTTTTGATTGTTTACCTGTGGCATTGCTCCATGGGATATGGTTGATGATGGCCAATCCTCCAAGTTGATGAGTCCTATCGATCGTTGCCTTGATTTGTTCATCCGTTGGCCACTTTGTCATTGCAATATCAATAGTCTCATTAATCCCAATCAGGTTCATATGGAATCGACAGCATCTATCAGTTATAACAAGTAAATATAAATAAATAAGAATTAATAAAAATAAAAATAAAAAATAATAGAACATCAGTATGCTAATCTGTTCAATTATTCTATTTTAGGCCAAGAAAACAAGAAAACAAGAAAAAGAAGAAGAAGAACTAAATATAACGAAAAGAAATGAAATATAAAAAAAAAATATATATATATATATAAAAAAAAAAAAAAAGGAAAAAAGAGAGAGACGTACGATAATTCCATGGCTGGGATTACAGTGATCTTGTCTGCATATTTTTCGAGCGCAATTTCCTGAGCTGCTAATCCTCCTTCGATCGTATTATGATCGCTTACAATCACAGCATTATATCCATTCGCTATATATATCAGGTAAAGTCAATAAATGTTTACAAAATACAATATTCATCTTTTTTTTTTTTTTTTTTTTTTTTTTTTCTTTCCTTTTCGACTTACCAATATGCCATTTCAACAATGTCTCCGGGTCCATCCTTCCATCCGAATACCATGAATGAGAATGTCCGTCCAACAAGACATCGTATTGAT